>NC_047672.1:65677461-65724290 GCF_011762505.2 Arvicanthis niloticus
TTATAACACCAAGTAATACAGGGGAGCAAAAGGGCGTGCACAGGGGGTGAACACATATAACCACAACCCCTGAGAAAAGAATGCAGGAGAACTATAAGCTTCATTTTAGGCAGGTTATGTGGGAACACACTGCCTCTGGAGGGAGAGAAGATTAAATTAAGACTACGATCTTTGACAGCAATAAAATGACTCTATCTTCTACTTGCTTTCTAGGCTGAATTTTTACATCTTATTTTTAGTCATGCTTTGGAAAAGGTCAACTTTTCTCTGCATTTAATTTGCCTACTCAGATATTCAAACTCTTCGAAGAAAATGACACTGATTTCTACGCGCTTGCATTTGAAATCTTTGCATCTTTGTAAATATAAAATAGAGTTAACAAAGAAAACAACAGTTTCAATAACTGCTTTCTAACTGCCCTTGGGGTTTTCTGTTGGCTTATCTAACTCTGGTTTGGGAAAATGCTGCTTCCTTGCCGGCTCTCAGGAAGTCCCTCCAAAGAAGGACTTCTAGAGAGCTAAACCCTGCCGGGATGTGCCTGCAGCAGCAAGCTGATTTTGCCAAGCTCATCCAACCTGCTCTCCAAAGACTGTACTTCCTCCCATTTCCTCCTCCAGGGGCCTCTTCAACAGTCTGTTTTCGTGCCCTTCCCTCTAGGAGATCTCTTTGGGGAAAATGTTTCTTCCCTAACTAAGAAAAACGCAAGCCACCTGCACTCGCTGTATTTGACTCTCTTAGGATGTATGTCGGCGGTGCAGCTGTCTTTTTTCCAAGTTCTTCGAGGAACTGGAAGGTTGCATGAAGTAACTTCCTTTTTGCTTCTCTCCAGCTGAGAGGAAGGATTGATGAAGAGAGCCAGGCTCCCTGTACTCACTGACTGCAGTAGCATCTTCTTTCGTGGTTTTTGTACACTTGCTTTCTTGGTAGTGTAGCCTCGGGTTGTCAGGAGTAATTCCTTGCTTATTTATTCATCTTACTGACCTCCACTGTGTGGAGTGGCTGGCTACTCTGCTGAATTCAGAAACAAGACAAGGCACTTAATACACTTGGGCCCAACTTCCCCCGACTCATAGAAATGTTAATTACCTCCCGCACAGCCACTTCAAAGCACTTCTGCCAGAGCTGAGAGATGAGCCCAGCCCAGGCCTTTAGCAAGAAACTCAGAGGTATATCTGAAAATCTAGAGACTTCTAGTACTCTAGTACTCTCTCTAAAGCGGTGAAATTAATATGCAGAATATCTTTGCCTATCTCGCCATAATCAAATTAACCACATGTATAAATTAGTCTCTTTCTTATGGATTTGGTCATCTGAAAATAACTGTCTTCATTTAAAATATAGGCAATTCAGCTCTTTCCTTAACTCTGAGGATGTAACCATTCTGTGGAAATTGACCTTGGACTCCAGTTGTTTCATCGTTTCTTCCAGTAAAAAAACAAAACCTCTATGTTTTAGGTGACTTGGGCTATTCAAGGACCAGTAGTCCTATTAAACCTTTCAAATGATAAAACACTACAAATTAATAGGATTTAGCAGCTGTGTTCATAAGCTTCTGACTGCTGTAATTGAATACATGACACAGTTTAAAGGGAGGAAAACTTATTTTGACTCACAGTTTCAGAAGTCTCTGGTCACTGGACTGTTGTTTCGGAACCTGCAGTTGCACAGGATACCACAGGAAGATTATGTGGCAGGCAAAACCACATAGCATCAGATAGGAGACAGGGGGTCCTGTGATGGGTCAGGAGCACAAATTTGTTCTTTCTTTGAAATGTGTAAAGATATATAAAATTTTTAAAGCATTCTGTTTATTTATTTACTTATTTATTGTGGATATGAGTATGTGAGTGGGCTTGAACATGTGCAGGGAAAGTATGGAGGTCAAAGGTCAGCTTGCAGAAGTCTGTTTTCACTTTCCACCATATGGGTGCTGGGGATTAAGCCAGGTCACCAGGCCTGACAACATAGATCTTACCACTGAGCTGCCTCACCAGCCAGATATATAATATTTCAACTTTGAGCTGTTTTCATTCATTGAAATAAATGTTTTTAATTCTTCTTATATTAGAAGTACTGGAATGTCCAGTTGTAGGTGATTAAGAGGAGACTTTCCTCAAGTGTTTTGGGAAGTCAGTCTCTGTAACTGGCCTGGGACATGCTTTGTAGATCAAAATGGACTTGAACTCACAAGAACTGCTTACCTCTTTGTTTTCAATGCTAGTATTGAAGGTACAATATTCAACAGTGGCTTGAATATTGAACTTCTCCCAGGGACACATTTAAAAGCCTGGTAAGCGAGTACCTGGAACCACAAGGAAGAGATAGAACTTTTAAGAGACAAGGGCTAGGAAGCCAGTTTTTAATATAAGGAAGGAAGAGGATTCTTATGGATCTGTCAACCAGAGAGCTCCAAAATAATACGTCAGACCACATGGCTCACAAAGATATTTATCGGCAAAAAGATAAAATTTCCTTTGATGTCTTGACAGTGTATTACAACTAAGAAAAAAATCATAGGTATAGGGCAATGAGACCTACACAGAAAATTATAGTCATATGGCAATTATTTCTAGATTAATAAATGTTATCAATGTTCTTTTTATTCCTTTCCTCAGTTTTTATTTACTTATTACTTTTTTTAGTTAAAATTTGTTCCATAAAATATATTTTGGAATGTTTGTCTCCTCCATGGTCCCTATCCACACAATTTTAACAAGACCAAATCTTTTTTTTTTAAAAAAAAAATTGATATACTTATATAGTAAGCTAAAATTTAAATATTGGTTTTATAATTTCAGTTTCTTGTGAGAAGGAGAATGGAATTTGTAGATATGCTTACTTGAAAACATTGAGGTATGATGGGAGAGAGAAATCTTGAGACAGGATTTCCCAAAAAGGATCTACAAACAGCCAACAAACATGAAAAGTTATTTAATTGTTAATCAAAACCACCTTAACCTGTAGAGAACTAGAATTATGAAGGTAAATGAAACGCTTTAGAGAGAATATGAAAAATCACAAATGTCACTGTTGGACCTAAAGATCCAAAACCAGGGGACGCACTCCCCAGAAACACTCACAGACAGGATTCGCCACAATAACATAAGGTGTGTTGATGATAAGATGACAACCAGTATACTGGGGTTCCTCTGTATATAGACAAGAGGAACCCCAAACTAAAGTTAAGGGCTGCTTATATACCATTTTTACAGAGTTCACAAGGACAGTTAATTATTTTTTTAGACAGTAACCATAAAGGATTTTAAACAGCTGTTTCTAGGCCCGGTTTCCATTCCCAGGCCCAGTTTCTAAGTATCTCAAATTTGTGCCTTATCCTTTTACAACAAAGAGGGTCAGCTTAAGTGGCTTCTGTTTACCCAGATTTATTCTGTTAAGGGCTCATCTCTCTAATAAACGCTTATCTTGGATTTTTCTTCCTGGAATGTTTGTTTGAGGTCTTTGGAATGTTCTTCTCCCGGGATGTACCTTGGGGGCAGCTAATGTTTGAGTGTAAACTTAAGGATCTTTTAATTTTAAGTTCAAGCTGAGACCTGAAATTACATCCTTACATTCAGACTACATCCTTACATCACACTGCTAGTGGGAACCAAGGCTCTTTCTCAAATGATGGCATGCACATAGAGTTGTTACAACCATGAAATCCCACTAGATATGTACTCAATCGGAATGAAAACATGTGCACATAGAAACTTGTATTCAAATGGTTATACTCGGCATTACTCAGAATGGCAAGAAAATGGAAACGTTCTCTGATTTCCATCAACAAACAGAATGCTATAGAGTAGCTGCTCAGTTGAACAAATACTACACAAATGTTTCCTTAGATGAGTTTGGATGCATGTTATTGAGTTTAAGAGGACAGAGAGGTTTTATTATGTGTCTCCATTCACAAAAGATACCAGAATAGAGAAATTAATAGAGATTAACTGAAAAAGGTAGAATATGGATTAATGTTTGCTTAGGGTTAGGAGGAGGATTTGGAAGACTCCTTGCCCTATTTACAGCAATAGCTAAATAATAGGAGGATTATGATTGCGGTTATAGAAATTTGCTAAACTCATCTGCATTGATGGTTGCCTGTGGATCAGGGGCTACACTGTGATCTGAAGGTCAGTAAGAGTCATGGGATGAAATGTGCTTTCCTCTAGGCCACCGTTACTCATCATATGACAATTGACACTTAAGGCCAGATCGTGATTTGTTTGCATAGTTGTCTGGTACAGTTAAGAATAACTTAAAACACTCTTTTCTTCTATCCATTAGAAGGAGAGGAAGTCCTCCCTTTGCTCTCCATTTTGACAACTTAAAAGGTCTCTAGACATGGCCATGGAGCACAAAGAGAGAGAGAGGGTTTCTCAGTTATGACAATCACTGTAGAGTATTGGTTCTCTCAGTCTGTGGACTGAGACCCCTTTGATAAACCTCTGTGTCCAAAAATGTTTAGATTATGATTCATAACAATAGCAAAATACAGTTAAAAAGTAGCAATGAGAATAATTTTATGGTTGGAGATCACCAGAACATAAGAAACTGTATTAAAATGTCACATCATTTGGAAGGTTGGGAACCACTGTTCTAGAACTTAGAAACTGAAGAGGTGTAGAACCACAGAGTAGAAAACTGCATGGGTATTTTCCAAAACAAATATTGAAGAATTTAATGGGATATTTGACTAAACCATGATCAAGTTTGTCTGAGTCAGCTGGGGCTAACTCTAACAAGGTATTACAATGGCCTGTCTTAAGTAATGGAAAGATATTTCTCACCATCTGGAAACTGGAATCCAAGAGAGTCTCTAAAGGAGGAAGGTAAGGGTGAGTTTATCTGTCTTCCTGTGGGCTGCAGCTTTACCCTAATGATCGTAATTGTGTGTGTGTGTGTGTGTGTGTGTGTGTGTGTGTGTGTATCACACATTAAATATAAATCATGATTCCTTACAGCTTCTTGGTACCAACCTTCTTACAGTTCCTTATTCCTCCCTATTTCCTCTCTTTCTGTATTATTCTCTGTCCTTCACAAGTTAAAGAACAGCCATGGATCCCCCATTTTCTTTTCGTATCAACTGTATCTTGCTGTTCATCTCTCGAGGGCAGCAAGTTCTCAATCTTCCCAATGATTCCACTCTTTAATACAGTTCCTCATGTTGTGGTGACCCCTCCAACTATAAAATTGTTTTCATTGTTACATTGCTACTGTAATTTTGTTACTACTATGAATTGTAATGTAAATATCTGTTTTCAGATGGTGGTAGTTGACCCCTGTGAAAGGGTCATTCAACTGCTTCTCTAGGGTCTATCTGCTACTCCTCCTGGTCCCTTTTTTATCTTTCTGTCTTCTGCCATTACTCAAGCCTGTATACCCCATATTTAAGGAGTGGGAACTAAGAACTACAAATAAGAAAATGTGGCTTTTGATTTTATAGGTCTGGGTTACGAGTTCAATATCTTCTTTTGTAGATCCATCCATTTATCTGCAGATTTCTTGACTTCATTTTCTCTATAGTTCTATTGTGAATATGTATTCTATTATCATTAACAATTTGTCAGCAGGAAGACATTAAGGTTGTTTCCATTTTCTACTGTGAGTACAGGCTCAATGATCGTGGCTGAGCAGGGATCAGTGGAGTAGGATGTTTATGTTTTGAGAATATGACAAGGGTGATGATGCTGGGCTATATGGAGATTTGTTTTTAGCTTAGAATTCTGCACACAGATTTCCAGAGTGGATGAACCAGTTTGCAAAACCAACAAAGTGGATGAATGTTCCTTCCTTTCCATTCTCACCACCATTTGTTGTTGGTGCTCTATTTTACTTTGCATTCTGACTCGGGTAAGATGAAATCCCGAAGTTGTTTCTATTTGTATTTCCCTAATTGCTAAAAATGATAAACACTTTTTGAGTTTTTTTAAGTCATTTTCCTTTCCCCCATAGAGAACACTTTGATCATAACCATAGTCCATCTTTAAAATTGGATTACTTGTATTTTTGACTTTTTTTTTTTTTTTTTTTTTTTTACTTTCTAATGTAATCTGGATATTAATCTTCTGTCAGATGTGTAGCTGGCAAAGATTCTCTTCCACAGTATGGTCTTTTTTTTTCATTAAACTCTTTTCATTTGCTTTTCAGAAGCTTTTGAGAATTACGCTGTCACACTTGTCAATGGCTGGTTTTAACCCCCGGGCAAAAGTCCTTCCATACACCTGTGCCACGTAGGACATGGCCTATGTTTTCTTCCAACAATTTCAGCATTTTTCAATTCATCTTGAAATATGATCCATTGGAGCTAATTTTTGTGCATAGCACTAACTATGGGTTTAATTTAATTCATCTACATGTTTGGTTTTCTTTAGCACCTTTAAATGAAAATGCTGGTTTTTTTTTTTTCTTCAGCAGTTTTGCATCTTTGTCAGATACTAGATAGTTATAGTTATGTGCATCTATGATTAGATCTTCATTTTGCTTCATTGCTCTGTGTTGTCTGTCATCCTGGTTTTCTTACTACTCTGTAATATATCTTGAAACTTGGAATTTTCATCTCCTTAGAATGTATCTGTGTTGCTAATGGTTTACTTTGGCTATCTGGGATTATTTGTAGTTCCATATGAATTTTAGGATACTTTGCTTTATTTTTGTCAAAGTGTTGCGGCAGTTTTGATAGGGATTGCAATGACTCTGTGAATTGCTTTTGTTAGGTAGTTATTTTCACAATATTAATTTAGTTTAATTCATAGCAAGATGTAAGACTGAATAAAATGAGAATTAAATGTTGCATTGGTTTAAAAGAAAACCCTTTGAAGAAATAGTCCCTTTTAGGGTTCCCTGTGAGGACATCAGTTCATAGATAGAATGATTCTACTCTCATGGGACCTTATTGAAAATGTTAGAAATTTCTCCCCATCTTTAATTTTTATGATGCCTTAATTTTCACAGTTATTTTATTTCAAAGTTTGTGGTGAATTAACAAAAAAAACCCTTATCTCAAATTATCTAGAGAATTTTTTCATATCTGGGGAGTTTAAGAGACATGAAAATCATTTTTAATTTATTTACTTTATTGGGATTAAGATATACTTGGATACATATCACTATGATATATACTTTTTGAGAGCGACGCTAGAAAAAGTGCCATAAGTGAAATATTTACCTAATTTTATATCAAGCAGTTTTGCAGTAGACTTAAGACATGCATTGCTATCTATTACTCAAAGCCTACACATTGGTGCTAATAACAGACAATAGTGTCAGTTAATCTAGGACAGTCTTCTGACAAACTAAGTCATTTGATGTAGTGATATTTCCAGAGACACGAATTCTATTACAAGCTGTTATTTCATTAATTCATTGTAAAAACCAGTTTTTTTGGTCCAAGTGATCAAAGCATCATTTATATTTTTAGCAAATTATTCATCTTCTTTTCTCTCTATACATTCATCAACCTATATAAGAAACAACAGGGCAGGTATGTTTGCAAGAATTACCTCATTTATCAAGCTGACATTTTTGGCTGCTTCACAAAAAAAGCAGATTCTATCACTGGTGTAGAGAGAGGCAAACTCAAATCAAATCTTGTGTGCCATTTGGGGACTTATGATTAATGAGCACGTGCTTGATTTTATGAATCTTTCTGAATTCTTGACATCTTGCTCTCATCACATAGCCTCTCACTTTGGAAACCACCTTTATTTTCTGAATGTTTAATGTAGATGTAATAAAAATGTAGGTTTGGAATTTTTTTTTGAATTTTAAAAATATACTACTTATAAGACCTTTATTCCTGTGTTAAACACATCTATATACCCTATGCATATTATAAATAGCCATCTATTTCCCCAGCCTCTTATTAATAAAATACACTTGGTCAATCATATTTAAATGAAGCTATCACCTGAAGCATATATTGCTGACCATAATTTTATAATATGTAAAGCTATAATGAAGCTTTCAATTTTAATATCAGAACAGCAATCATTTTTAGTAGTCCTCATATGGCCCAGGACTGGTTCTTGAATGCAGACTTTGAAGCAAATGTGAACTGAGTAAAAATCACCATGTAAAGATGTGGGGGCAGCTACCATTAGCTATCCTTATCTAAAGTCCAATACTGTTTGAGAGCTACTCAAATGCTGGAAACATTTAGAATATCTGCCACTGAATAATTAACTGAAAAAAAGAAAGTAGATTTTTTTTCCACTTTTAATTTTAATGACTTTATAAAAACCATAATGGGTTCGGGCAGGAAATGATTGATCACCAATACTATCTGTAAGAGAACAAGTAGAAACCACCTCTAGGTAGATACAATATATATAAGGAACGTAGGCCTACATTATGAACTGCTTAATAAGACTCAAGACTTGTAACGCATAGGAAAGAAGTAATACATTTTAGTAGGGGTCATATTTAAAATAGGAAAAGACTAAGTTCACATTTAGTGGACTCACAGAGGGTCAATTGCTGGAGCCTAGATATGCATAGAAACAAGATGTAACTGTATCTCTTCCTTAATAAGCTGTTTTGAGGGTTTCAGAACCCACGAGAGACCATTGAATGAAACAGAACTTCACCCAAAAAGGTATAATTCATCATCACCCTAGAACCTATTTGCTGTCTCTCTCTGTGTATGTGGAGTGAACAGTAGGATGTTGAAATTAGGGTGAGAGAGGCTTTCCCATACAATATGACACAGAACAATTAATAGAAGTGTGATAAAGGGTATCTCGGATGCAGGAAAGCCTTCTGGAAAGGCCACCTTGGGTCTTGACAAGCTGATTGAGCCCTACTAGAATTGTAGCTTAAAGCACAGCTGTGCAGGTAAGCATGCCTGGTCCCCATCTGTACTGCCCACATCAGCCAGCCAGGCTCAGTAATTCCTTACACTAGTTTCTTTCAGTTACTGTTGGTCTCAAGTAGGTAGAAGGATAAAACCAAAGGGCTTTTAGAATGAATTTTTTCCCACCTTGTTTTTCCGAATTGTTCCGACATTGTTTGAGACATACAAATGACTCCTGGCTCACTGTCTTTTCTGAGGTGTAGGAGCTGCCTGACACTGACTTCTAATTTTTTTTCTCTTCTCCAGTTACATAACTTTTCCCCCATCTGCATCTTTAGTACACAGATGCCTTAGGATGAGAATGAGTTGACTCCATTTTTGTTTTAACTACCACTGTATATGATTCCCTAAGGAAATTGGACAGATGAAGAAGAAAACATATGAAGAAAGTTGATTGAGAAATTCACTAACAAACACTATTTGTGTGTGGGGGAAAAAGAAAGAACAGGGACCTTAACAGAATAAGAAAGCACTGAAAAAACTAGTCATACCTTGGAGAGAAATACAAGTGTGTGTGTGCACGTGTGAGTGTGTGTGTGCACGTGTGTGTGTGTGTGTGTGTGTGTGTGTGTATGTGTGTGCGCGTCTGTGTAAAGGCAAAATACATGTATGCACATCTCATGTACAGGCTAGTGGACCACCTTGGACTACAGGTATTGTTCCTTGGGTACCATCTATCTTGGTTTTGAAACAGTCTCACTGGCTTGGAACTGGGGTTTGTGTTTGTGTTAGAGGGGTGAGACACCTCCCTAGCACATACCAATATGCATGCTTTTTATATGGTTCTGAGTATGAAGTCATGTCCTCATTCTTATGCAGCAAGCGCATAAGTCATAAACTGTCCACATGCCGTCCACAAGATCTGTAACTGATGAGACATTCTTATCTAGTAGATCAGTTACAGTTTCTCTTTAACCAATAGAAATGTGCAAAATAGAATATAGTCTCATTTTTATTTTGTTGGTTCTTTTTTGTTATTTTATTTAGACATGAAGTGATTTAGTCTTATTCTGACCTTGAAACTGGGATCATTTTCAAAACCTACAAAGAATATCATTTAAATAATATCTTCTTTTCAGTTGGTATATTGAAAGAATTATTTCAAACAATAAGTACAGAGAATAAATAGATTCCAGGTGTCTGGGTTCCTGGTTATGTATCTTGACCAGGGTAGAACCCATGCCTCTGTTTTCTCTATAAAGAAAAGTGATGTCTTGTTAGACTGGTAACAACCCATTCAGCCATTACTACAGTTTTTAATATGTGCTAGTCCCTCTTCGAAGAATGAGATACAATTGGTGTCTGCCCTCTTACATTTAACTTTTACAGGGAAAAGGAATGGTAAATCACCATTCCAGATGCAAAAGACTGTTGAACATAGCCTTTTCATGGTCATGAGTCTGGATATTAATTGAATCTGATTGTTCAGAACATAAGAATAGCTCTTTATCTTCATTTATATTTTCAAGTTCCAAGAAAATGTGTCACCAATTTAACAACAACAACAACAGAAATAGCTGAGTAAAGTGAAGAACCTTAAATGCTGAAATGAGCTTGTCTTTTTAAAATATCTTAAATTTTCCCATTGATGTATCTCTGCCAGGCTTCCCTAATATGTGCATATTTTTGCTGAGAAGAAATAGCACACAGCAACATACGCCAGTTTTTGAAACTCTAATGAATCACACTGGTTTGAGAGCCCAGAGCCACATGTCCCAGCTCTTGAGACTCCCTGGATATAATAGTGGAATGCTAATATTTAGACTCAAGTTATTTTCATAGGTGCCAACCTTTTGTCTTAAGATGGCTCATATTAATAAAGAAAAAATATACAATGCAACACAACTCTCCTGTCATAATTTTTGCTGTGATAAAAGTAAAATACTTGCGAAATATAAAATATTTTGACATCTTAAAATTTATTCATTTTTGTATTTCATATCAATTGGAAATTAAAATTTAAGCCAATTAATTTATATTTGTTGGGGGATGTTTTTATAATGATTCTTTCAATGAAATATAATACAAGCATAAAACTAACTTAAAAAATAAATTTACTTTTGAGTTGTGGCATGTCAATACAATAAAATAGTAAAGACTAAAATTTATACATATTTCCCAGCTCTTTTCTCCTTGTTTGATTTTTGCTACAAATAAACAAATGTGAAGAAATAAACAAAATACAGTCCTCTACTGCTTATTTATAGTATGAAATAAACATTAGGACAGGCTGCTTTATGTTATAAATTTTATTTTATTATAGTGGGTACCAAAATAAATTTTAGTCTAGTCTGAAAACATATGTCATCAGAAAACATATAACAACTTGAATGAAAAAAATCTGTGTGTGTGTGTGTCTGCGGTGTGTGTGTGTGTATGTGTGTGTGTGTGACTATACATGTGTGTGACTATACATACAAAACACGGTAGACTCCTGCTAACTGAATTCATGAACCACTTGTGTTAAAACAATATATATCAGAAATTGTTGCAAACAGAACAAACAACCTGAGTTGTGCTTTTCAGTGGATATATAGTATTTCCTGGGCAGAAAATCCTGTGATTTATTTTTAATCAGGATCTAGAGTTACAGCTTAGGAAAGAAAATCCAGATTGAATATGTGAAGCTTTGTACACTGTATTGAGAAACTCAGGCACATAAGGCTTCAAAGAAGGTGGATTTGAGTGATGATCCCCATAAGCCAAGCTGAGTACCTTCTAGATTCGTTTTAAATATATCTGGGCAACTGAAGCATTTTGTTTTGTTTGAGACATTCATGGTATGAACCACCATCCTTTTCAATAAAACTAATTATGCATTTTATGCAAAATATGAATATTTTAGCACGTACATGAAGCCCTCCTAAAACCATATGGTCCATAAATTAGATGGTTTATGATACTGTGTAGAGTCCTAAGTAACAATGGGCTGAACCCAAGTACCCATGGTTGAGTCACTCACTGGGTAAAGCTCATGAGGAAAAAGTTAATGTTTGTTTTAATAATCCCCTGCCTCTGTAACAGTAGCTGCATTCTGTGATTTTTTTATTCGTATGCTAAATATTTTTACAATGTTGTTTTATTTTATGATTGTATCAAGGCCATTTTAATTAACGTTCTTTTGAAAGTTTCGGAACTAAAAGCAAAATAAACAGTCTCATGAAAATATTTTGATTACTCTTTGAAAGACTAGAAAATATGTTTTGGTTAATGTTCCTTTAGTTTAAGCTTAATGTTGCAGTATTTTCTGTAGAAGCTATAATATAAACAGCAATCCCAATATTTCTCTGAATAAAGAATTTTGCAAATACTAGAAACATCTAAAATAAATACTTAAAATATGCTTTAAATCAGCAGGAGCATAGTGTTTGGTGGTGAAATTGTTCTGGCTAATGAGTATGCTTCTGTTCCTCATCAGTTGGCAAGAAGTAAAAAAACAACAACAAAAAGCAAAGAGAGAAAACAGTGGAAGAAGAATTCTTTATTTATTTATTATTTATTTTATTTATTTATTTATTCACTTTACATCCCAGTATCAGTCCCCGCTCTCCTCCCAGGCCCCCTCATCTCTCTGCTTCCCAATTTTCCTCCCCTTCTTCTTTGAGAAAGGGGAGATTCCCGGGATAGCACACTCACTCCCATTTCCCACTTCTCCTCACCCCCCCCCCCCACCTTTGGCACATCAGGTCACTGCCAGACTAGGCAAATCCTCTCTCACCAGTTAGGCAGCCCAGTTAGGGGAATGGGATTCGCAGGTAGGGTAACAGATTCGGGATAGCCTTTACTTTAGTTGATGGGGGACCCACAGGAAGACAAAACTGCACATCTGCTACATATATGTGTGGTGGGACGGGGCTAGGTCCAGCCCATGCTCACTCTTTGGTTGGTGGTTCAGTCTTAGAGCCCCTAAATGTCCAGGTTAGTTGACTGTGTTGGAATTCCTGTAGGGCTTCTATTCTGGAAGAACAATTCTTATGTCTAAACTTTGATATAAACTGCCTTTAGACTCTATATGATTTGGATACATGTAAAACAAATGTAAAGATTTGGGCTAAGATAGTGCAGTGTTCTACTGGATTAAATGATGCTACATTGTAGCCTTAAATTTTTCAAAAGCTACTTTAATTATCATCCAATCAAACCAGAAATTTCCATTTCACCACACAGAATCACGGAAAGAAACAAGAGAGAGCATAGAGTAATTAAGAAGCAAAGCCTTTTCATTCTGATCGCTCCATCCTTCTTGTCAAGAGGAGAGGGAAAGAAACTGCTGTCTGTTTTTCCCTGACCCTGACCATAGCCTTACCTATTTCATTGTGTTTATAGGAGACTCATTGACAAATTACAATTTATCAAATTGGAATTAATATTGGAGGCGATATGAATGTAGAGTTTCCAGAGAAGTGATGTTTGTGGTGAGTTTGGAGAGTGATCTTAGAGACCACAGGAAGGAATGGAAGAAACAAGGCTGGGTGAGGAGAAGCGGAGGTGTTGGCATGTGCTTCCAGCCACTGCATCCTGCAGGGAGAGTTCTGCGGCTGCATTGGTCTTTGGCTTCACCTGACTCCGACTTTCAACCCCAACATGAAGCCCTTGCAGATGTGAGCTACCCAGGGGAAGGAGCTTGACCTTGGGCAAAATGCCTCTCTACTCTCCCTCACAGACATTAGTGGAAAGTTTTTACAGCTGAACTTTGTTGACAGTACTCTCAAAAGCTACAGGAGTAAATTCCTTTATTCATATAGGATGTTGTCTATCACACATCACAGTTACTGTCATTGGATAAAGGCAAAGAAAGAAGGAATGACCCAGAAACCTAGCAAACACACTTAGGCAATTTGTTAAGAGGATGGCAGATTAGAGAGGTGAAGGATTTTTTGTAGGGCACTAAATTCTGTACTTATCTATTCCAGACACTAATAAATACTTTCTAAACAAACAACTCAAATTATTTGTTTATAATCAAGAGATTACCCAGTTACACTTCATTCAGTAAGTATAACTTTAAGAAAAGTCACTTCGGGCATTTGTTAGTAATAAGAGGAACTTCTGTGAATTGTTTCAAAACAAATATTTCTAGCCAAAATTCTTGTATTGTTATTTGAGAAGTTTTATAGGGAGCACTTCTATTCAACTTTCTAATGAAGAAAACGGAGAAAGTGATGTGGCCTACCCACAGGCTACTGTAAAGAGCAAGCATCTTAGCATGTAGCATGTCCCTTAGAATAATGATGTGCGTCATAGCATAAGGCCCACTTGAATACCACTTGATTATTATCTCCTTTTGGTCAGTGCACTAATACCAGGCCAAGAAAAGGAGACATCACAAAGTAAGTATTAATGGGTATCTAATTTGATATTGTGTTTACACAATAATCACAAGGTGTAAAGAAGCATATGAACCTTGTTTTAAAATTATACAGCAGGTTCAGTATATCTTGATTTGTTTCTTGCAGTTCACTTAAAAATGTTAAATTTTGGAAGGACTCTAAGTAACGTAGAAAATGTTGACTTTTTGAGTTTGTTGTATGTGCTTGTCTGTTTTCTGTGACTGTATTGAAACACCAGAGGCAGTTTTACTCTGTAAAGAAATGCCTCTCTAGCTCAGTTTCAGAGATCCAAAAGGCAAAAAGCATGGTGGATTGGTAATGTCATAAATTGGTAAATTGCTAATTCCTCCCCTTCCCCATATGTCCCACCTTCTACTGAACCTCAGCATTTACTGAATGTACGCTGTAGAAAATGATCACATTGCCAAGCCAGAAGCAAGGCAGTGGCTGGGCCCCACATTTCTGTCACTTGACCTAAGGTTGCCTACTAAGTCAGCCTCTTACGTGGGCTACTGTTCTTAGTGCCAGCATCCTGATAACAAAGTTCCCAAACCATGAACATTGGTGAACAGATCACTTCTGAACTGCAGTGTCCACAGATCTATATTTTTACTTTCTGTACTTTTTCCTAATTTACAATTGAAAATAGTTTGGGGAAGATATGTAATATTTCTGTAATATCTGTCTACTAATGCTTTTATCCATTAACCCTTACTTACTGACTTTTTTGTTTTTGTTTATTCAAGACAGTTTAGTACAATCAATTTATATGTCTTCATTCTTATATTTATGATTGTTTTTCTTTTTCTATCTTTTGAAAAATTTTGGTGATTGATTTTTATAAACTTTAGCAAGCACTCAAGTCCCACTTTCCATCCATGAAACTCAGTGTAAGAAACACAACTGTGGACAAATGTTCTATTTGTTCATGGTACTCTTCCGTCAACAAAGATGACAGACACTTAAGCCAATTAATGAAGAAATTGCATCTGGGATGTAGTAAAAAAGGAACTGCAGTTTGGCCTCATCATGAGTGTAGCTGACAAGAATGAGTATGTTGAGGCCAAAGGTGCAGAGCCTTTGAAAGAGATATCCAAAGAATAGCACATTGTATATAAAAATGTGAATACAGTTTCAGTGATGAAAAAGCAACCAAGATGCAAGCACTACATCCTACCATCCTCAGACTCAATTTCTCCAAGAATTTTAGACAGGATTCCTTATTCCAAGACATTGACTCAATCCCTAGATAGTGCCTACAAGTATACAACTGTTGTGAAATTCATCTTCTCAGGAAAAAAGCTAGGTTCTATTTATCAAAGAATGGTCTGGACATCTCGGTAAGTTTTAACCAGTAACCATTTTCTTCCAGACACCTTGTTTACCTGGGTTTGTGTTCTGCAATGTGGTAGGACTATTTTACTTTACTTTATTTTACTTTATTATTTTTTTTCAATTATCTTTCTCAGCTAAAGCTATCTGGAGGCTCATCCTCAAAGCCATATAGATTGTGGCTTACTATAAGTGGATTTAAAAAAAAAAAAAACAACAACAAACTTCTAATCTTGATATATTTTCAATCACATACATTGCTACTCTACAAGAAAAAATTAGATTCAAAGGATGAATGTGAATCTATGTTGAGGGAATCAGAGTTGTAACCTTCATTCTCTGTCATGGAGAGGAATTTTCCCTGACTTAGAGTTGAAAGAGGTCTGTCCAAGTATAATGACTGGGCATTTGGCAGCTCGTTTTGGCCACATTTAGTCTCCTGTGTACAGCTAGAAAGAAGAGAGAGAATATAATCATATATAAAACCTAGAATAGGAAGGCAGAAGGGAGGGACAGTAAATGGGAACTCCTGAAGTTTCCATTTTCATACTCTGCCCAATTAAAGAAAGTGTTTCTATATCTGATTTCTGCTTTAGTAATCACGCCACATTTTCATTTTTCACTTAAACCCACTATAGTGGGTTTCATCCACTATAGCTTTGTCCACTCCTCTTCAAAGCCACAGTGGACCATTCATCAGTCAGTATCTACTAGTAAATGGAGAAATGTTCTATACTAGTTGGATTACAATATAGCTATCTACCTAAACATGGCAAACAGAATGAAAACCTGTATACATCGGTCGTCTGGGTTTGACCCAGTGTTTGATAAATCTGAAAGCAACGTTTAGCTGTAATGAGAAATTTTACCTTCTTTCTACATCCTGTTATATATAATTTATATATTTAGTTTTTGACAGTGAAATTTTCTACTAATTATCGAAAGTGTGCAAAGAGAATCCTCAGCTCTCCTACTCTTCTGGTGCCTTCCTGGCTCCCTCAGAATAAACAGAAAGATAGAGGCATAGCCAAGTCCATTGAAACAACCCCTGAGGCAGTGTGGGAAGGGGTGCTCTCCTCCCAGTATGTCTAGTTACTAGGCTGTGGGCTAGAGGAGAAATGGCCTTTGTAACAAGAGCACAACTTCCAAGCACCTGAAGGCCTACTTCACAGAGAGTTATCAGATTCTTTAGTTGCTACTGAAAGTACTTATGTCACATTCCAGTGATCACTATGTGAACAATTTCAAATACTCTCTTAGACTCATAGCCCTTCACATGGGGTAGAATGGGCAACTTGAATATTCTTTTAATCTCAAGCTTTGTTTGGGGGATTTCTGTAAAGACACAAAGGATTCATTATCTAAAAATATTTACTTCATCACTTCAGAGCACATTTTCCAGATACTTAAAGCCTTTTCAGTATAGTCACAGTGCACCAGGCCTCCCCTCTCAGAAGACTTGCAGCACAGAGAAGACTAATACATTTTCATGGGATTTTGTTACAATGGTTTTTATTTTGTCCTTGTGTGTCATTCTGAAATGTATTTGTTTTAAATATTAAAATTAAATTAACTACTAATGATTTTTGTCAAAACGTTTTACCAATGGAGTTATTAAATGAAATTATTTAAACAACTACTGGTTTGGATGAGAGTGGCTTTGATAATAAGGTACTTAGTTTCTCTCAGACTTTCAGTGCTGATATCCTTACATGAAAATTAATAATGATTTGACTTGAAGGGGAAGCTTAACAGTAATATTTATCATGTCAATCATTATGGTTTTGACAGGAACAAATTAAATTTTGTACTTGGCTATTCACTCTCAGATTAGAATTTGTAATAGCATTTGTTTAATAGATTAAATAATCGAGGTGAAACAGGCAGGGATTTAAACATTATTCTCAACTGAATCATGGTTTATCTATATTGTGCTAATGTTAGTACTAATTGACTAGTAAATCTTTTACCCCCTGTTTAACTGCTCCAAGGAAATAGTGAAGTCTCAAAATCGACTGTTCTTGCTCCCCAGAGATGACGACACAAAATGCTCTGTGAACTTGTTTCCATTGAGTTATAGAAATCTGTTCTTTCATTGTTCTTGAGATTACAAAGCCAAAGTCAAGTGAAGAGCCGGCCGTGCTCCTTGGGAAGGATCTAGGGAAGCATGGCTCCTTGCCACTTGCAGCTTTATCACTCCATTCTTTTCTCCCCTTGTCACTTCTCTGCTATGGCTGAGTTTCAAAATTCCTTGATTCTGTGAGCCTACCCAAGCCAATAGTCTTTCACTTACCTTGATTATTTATGAAAGGATGCTATATCTAGATATTGCTAATCAGCTGACTGATAACTTTTTTTTGTTGTTGTTGTTTTTTGTTCTACTTCTGTAGAAAACAGAAAACAAAGCAGAACTCCTGACCAGTGGCTTTTGTTTCCCCAGTGTTCAGCTTGTAAGGGAGAGCACTAGGAAGTGGTGCCCCCTTCAGTGTTGTAATCTGCTTGTAGAACTGAGGCACGTGGACTCCTTTGCACTACAAGTATCTCAGTTCCTGTGAAGGCCTCATATATTCTAGCAACTTGGCCAATGGCTATAGTCAATGTTTCAGCTCTCAGCCCAGAGTCTGACACTTGGCTCTGAAGACAGGACAATTCCATGGCTGTCAAGGCCTTTATATCTTCTTCTATGAATCCTTACAGCCTTTTAATAGCTCATTTTTCTCTTGTCGTCTATTTTATGCTCCAGTTCCTCTTGGGATGTTGAGCTGCTTCTTCATTTGTTGGGATTCTGGCTGATTAATTAACTGCTGTTACACTCAGTTGCTGCTTTCTCGGTGACCTTGGAAGCCTAGTTTTACTAGGAATGTGTTTAGCAGCTGAATTGAAAACTTTGGCACTCCACTGCTGCTCAAGAATTATGGGATACCCAGTAACTGGACATAAAGCACATTTGACATCACAAGGGCAAAGAGGGGAGCCCATTATTAACCTACTGACTGCCAGATCTTGTTTGTGGATGGTGTCAGGAATATTCAGAAGTGTGGGAGGTTCTCTGGCTTTTTTAGCTGTCATATTACCTTTAAGTCAGCTGATGCTGTAAATATAATACAGTGATTGCTACTTTTTGCTGAATTCCATCAATTGGAATTGTCATCAATTTTTCAGCTTCCATGCCACCACTGTCATTGTCCTTGCTGCTATTGCCATCTCTACATCCTGGTACCTCTGCTGCTTCTGCTTCTTCATTCATGTTACCATCTAGGCCTGCTCTACTGAAATGAGGCAAGAAGAGAAAACACAAGAGACATCTATACTGGGCTTGATATTGAATCACCAGGCAGGCGGCACAAGGAAGTCTCTTTCAGCTGTTACTTTGGAATCCTGAGTAGCCTGTTTATGCATCACTGGAAGGGATGTGTCGGCTGATCATAGCCACTTATTGGGCCAATAATGGATTTGTGTGTAGGGCCAGTCATGGTCCTGTACTTATCGACAATGATAGTAGTTCCTCTGGACTCACCCCTGGCCATGTTGGAAATGGTTTCTCTAGGCACATAGGGTTCCAAAGAACTCTGGCAGAGGTAGTGCCTTTCAGAAGCTCATCTTGAGGACTGGTGGAGGTATTTGAGAAGCATGGTCCTGGCATCATTGTTGTCTAGACTGATCTTTAGACTGATAACACTTTTGCTTAAGTTCTGTCCACTTTGGTTGTATGTCTCTGACTGTGAAGTTGGGAAGAAATGCACACAATCCGCCTTTATGATGACGTTCATGACAGATGCAGCCAGTCACTGATTGAGGATTATCTACCTTTTCCCTTGTAATGATTCAGAATGTTAGCTGCCTTCCATAAACACTAGTAGGCTACTCAAAGAGAACTTAGTTATTATGATGCCTTGCTTCCTTAAAGAAATACCCTGCCAATGCTGTCTCTCTCATTCTTACAGTTGTCAGGTCTCGACCCGTGGCTTTAAAAGCTAATGTTCTTAACCCTTCCTAACCATAAGCATGTAACTCAAGAAGGATGGAAAATTGAGAGGGGTTTCTAAAATGGAATATAGAGATAAAAGTTATTTGAATGGAGAAACATAGAGGAAACAGAAACTATTTTATATTACAAGAGAGGACTTCCTACAAACTAGAGAAGACACAGTCTGCAGGAACCAAGTTCAAATTCTATTTTACACAGGAGTTAAAAAGCAACTCTCAGTGGCTTTTAAAGTAAAGGAAGACTTAATATCCAAGGGCTGTTTTAAAAATTAAAATTGAGAAAGTAACCCATGAGTGGAGAAAACAACCAAAAGAAATAAATGAGAAAAACATGAAAAACTGACGCCACTTAAAAGCTAAATGAGGAGAATATGTAGAAGGAAGGCATAATGGAGAGGTGACCCTAAAGTCACTGAAGGAAGTTCCTTCTTAATATGGAAAGAAATATGTTGTGCTGAGATGGCCAAGTTTATTTAAGTCAACGTTCTAACCCAAAGAAGTTCATCACTGTGACATTTTAGAAAGACAGTTTCTCGGAGGTACCAGGGAAAAGAAGCAGTACCGATTTGATTTCTTAGAGTTCAGAATTGCTTTTTATTTGTTTTTCCCATCGATTCAACTTCAATTTCAGGAGGCAACAAAAATTGCCATCAAAATTCAGTAAGAATGATTTCTGGTGTTGAAGTCTTTATACAGTCAAATTATTCATTAACCCAAAGGAGGGTAATTAACAGAAAAACAGTCCATACATGCAAATCATCACGGAGAACAGTTTCATTTGCCATTTCATAGAGTGCTGTCACATGACGTACCCTGCCAAAACAGGACAATAAACTTACAACAGAAGCATTGAGTCAGGAAGGACTTAGAACCTCAGAGCTTTTGAGGCACCGTTCAGGTCCAACAGTGGTCCAGCAGAAAGCTGCTGCTGAGCAGGGTCTGACAAGCCATCTCAGGCATCTCAGGGTAGTGACTGATGGACATCCAGATCCATTTGGAAGTGCTGACAAGAGGCCTCAGACAACAGCTGGAGATTTGGGGGTGAATCTACGAGATGAGGAAGACAGAGAACCTAGACACATAGAAATAGGAGTACATGGAAAGCACGGTGTCAAGGACAGAAAGAGAGGATATCGAATCCCAGGACTGAAAGATCGGGAAGAAATTTTATTTTTATACTGTATAGAGCTTTATTCAGAGATAACTTTTAAAAACTCACCGCTACCATAAGTTACCAGGAGCCGGTAGTTTTTCAAGACACACACTGATTGTTTAAATTCATTAAACATACCACCTGCTTCTTGGAATGTGGCATAGCCCCTCACAAATGTCCTCTCCAGATTCCTAGAATGGCTAACTTGGTGAGTAATGAGACAGTTTAGCCTTTCCCTTTTCTTTTCCTAATGCTCGAGCAGCAGAAAGGTCTCAGCTTTTGAAAGAGTTAGCCCGCCTCCAGGATAAATGTTGCCCCTCTGTTTCACCTTTGTAACAATTTTCCTTTCTCTTTCCCTTCTGTGAATACTTTGTAGATATCATTTGTTAGACAAGCTCACAGTAAATGTCTCTAAGGTTTGAATTCCCAATTAAACAAAAAATTACTTCTGTAGCTTTCATAGGGCACACATGTAGGTAAATAATCAGCAAAAGACATGTTTTTTCTGTAATCTATTTTTACGAAAATAATTTTGTTTTTTAATAGTTCACCAATATTAGATAACAGTCTTTAATTAGTCCATAGAGTATGTTTATAATTCACAAATGCGATTAAGCAAAAAGAACTTTTTAAGTGTAAATTTTGCTATTGTTTTGTTTCTAAGATATAGTTTCATTATATAGTTTTGGCTGCTCTGGAACTGGTTCTGTAGATCAGGCTAGCCAAGACTAGCAGAGATCTGCCTGCTTTTAAGTGTAAATTTTTAAAAATGAATTTAAAGACTTCTTCCCAAGAAGAATGTGTGAACTAGTTTTGATAAAACATTCATAATAACCATGTTTTTTGTTCAAAATTCAATTTCTGGTTGCCTTGTAGATATTAGGCAAAAAGAATTTGTGTAAGCAAGACACATCCTTGCATATCTTTGAAGTAGTATTCCCAATCCTAGTAAACTCTTTTGTTGGAGAACCTCATACATGTATACAATGTATTTTAAGTATAACACTTTTCATCTCCTCTCGACTCCTCTCAACCCCTGCCAATCCCTCTTCTAATATCATGTATCATGTTCTCTTTTCCTTTTTTTTTTTTTTTTTTTTTTTTTTTTTTTTTTTTTTTCGAGACAGGGTTTCTCTGTGTAGCCCTGGCTGTCCTGGAACTCACTTGGTAGACCAGGCTGGGCTCGAACTCAGAAATCCGCCTGCCTCTGCCTCCTAAGTGCTGGGATTAAAGGTGTGCGCCATCGCCCGGGCCATGTTCTCTTTTCCTAATCACAGCATCCAACAATGCTTCCCATACATGCTTGGTTATAGGAACATGCACGTAGAGCATATGCGATCTACCAAGAGTCATTTTCCTGAGGACACTGGCTCTCCCTGTTCTAGGCAGTGTCAGATATTTATCAATTTGCAATGTTATCAATGTTTCCTGAAATTTATAAGATATACGTAAAACCATAGATAACATTTAGAAACACTAAAGAAAAACACACTCAATGGAAAAGACCTTTACAGCATAATCACTCACGAGAAAACTAAGCAAAGAAATTTTGCCAAGGAGATAGTGGGATTCACCAGAGAGACAGAAAGGCTGACTTCAAGGTAGCAGATTGACTCCCGCAGGATGAGAGAGCCGATGACATACAGGTTACTAAACGTAAGTAAGAAGGAAAGAAGAGTTATGTTCTAGATGAAGTTTTCAAGTACTGACAATGAAGACTTCCTGTTCATTCTGGAATTTCTGAATTTCTTGTACTCCTTAGCTCCCCACCAGCCATACTGTCTGACCTGTTTCTTGAATATTTTTCTCCATGACTAACAAAAAGCAAACAGCCCGTGGATACATGTAGAAATGGTTCAATATCCAAGCCATAAGTAGCTGAAGTCAGAGAGGGCAGGTAGACCTCTCAGCTCTCCTCAGCACTCTTAGGCATACTGCAGGAGCTGCAGACTCACACTGGATGCACTGGAGTGCACAGATCTGGAGTCTCCGAGTCTCATCTTCTATGCCATATTCTTCCTAGCTCTTTTGCCTGCTGCTCTTTGCCCTCCTCCTTGTATTTTGTTGTATCTGCCCATTTTTATGACATCTTGTGCTTTTCAGATATTTGTACTTAGTGGGTGAACTGTTGAAGATTCTCATTTCTCCAGTGTCCCAACTGCATTTCCATCAATTCAGAGAATGTCCTTTGGAGTTTATTAAGGGACAATAGTAAAAGACTGGGACATCAAGTAAGAGAAGCATTACACAAAATGTAGGGGGAATGTCTGGAATGTCCCTGATGAGAGAATGGACCAAAGACAGAAACAGTAAAACACCCACAAAGCTGCTAAGTCGAAAAGACAGTGAAGCATGTAATGTGTAGTATGCTGTCTTTTTCCATTGTATCTCCTTAATGAAGTGGTTGTTGTAATTTCAATTTCTGTGGTAGGCTGTATTCCCTAGAAGATTCTTTTAAGATTGTGATATGGTTTGTCCCTAATGTGTCCATGTACTAGAGGCTTGATCATCAAGTGACAGTGGTAGAGGTGGCGGAGTCTTTAAGAGCTTAGACCTAGAGGAACTGGCCAGGTAACTGGAGGATCTGCCCTTGAAAAACTTTACAATGGGTTTCTAGGTATCTAACTGTTGATTTTTTTTTTTTTTTAATAATAAGCCTTTTGAGTGGGTTCGCTACCTGCCTCAATGGCTTATGTTTCTGAATGAAAGACACACACAGCCTTTATATTTTAATATGCCTTAAACAGCACAATAGCTGGGCCACTGTCTAACCTTTGAACAGTTAATTCTGAGTTATTACTTACTGATTCTATGTTTCTATATTGGCTGCCCTGGCCCCAGTTGGAAGCCCAGTGGGCCCTGCTCTCCTGACTTCTTCCTGGCTATGCGTCTCTGTCCCGCACTCTTCTTAGACATGGTGCCTCTTCTCTTCTCTCCTCCACACATTGCTGGCTTGGTGAATCACTCCCTTCCTCCTCCTCTTGGTCCCAAGCCCGGAAATCCTAAAATCCCACCTCTCTCTGTCCTCTCTAGCTATTAGCTGTTGGCATCTCTAGTTTCCGATCAGAAACAACTGGGGCCAGATTCCCAAAAGGCACATAAGGATGGTCTTGGGCAAACAGAATTTTAGGGAACATAGATAGCAGCTACATAAGCAGAACATAAGCAGCTACACCTAACTTAATTAATTGTCAAAGAATGGTCTATAAAGGGAAGCCTTAGCTCTCAGGTATGCAGTGAGGCCTGAGTGCAGATCAGTCAAATAATGTTACTGAATCTTGGACTTAGATTTCCAACACCATGAGCTAAACATATCTCCCTTCTCTCTCTTTTCTTTCTTACTCTCTCTGTCTCTCCTTTACCCTCCCTCCCTCTCCCCCCTCTTCTCTGTTTCTCTCTCTTCCCCAGTCCCTCCCTCCATGTCTCACTTCCTCCTTCTCTCCATCCCTTCCTTTTTCTTTCCTTTCTTTCTTTCTTCTTTCTTTCTTTCTTCTTTCTTTCTTCTTTCTTTCTGTCTGTCTGTCTGTCTGTCTTCCTTCCTTCCTTCCTTCCTTTCTTTCTTTCTTTCTATAAAATTTTTGTATTGGATATTTTATTTACATTTCAGATGTTATCCCCTTACCCCATTTCCCCCTCCCCCACCCCCACCCCACCCAGGAACTGCCTATCCCATCTCCCCTTCTCCTGCTTTTATGAAGATGTGCCCCCACATACCCCCCAACTCCCATCTTCCCACCTTCGAATCATCCCCCCACCCCCCACCTTGGGCGTCCAGCCTTCATGGGACCAAGGATCTCCTTTCCCACCTATGCCGACAAGGCCTTCCTCCCCTACTTATATAGCTGGAGTCATGTGTCCCTCTGTATGTGTTCCCAGGCTGGTGGTTTACACCCTGGGAACTCTGGTTGGTTGGTATTGTTGCTCTTCTCATGTGGCCACAAACCCTTTTAGCTCCTTCAGTCTTCTCTCTAACTCCTCCATTGGGAACCCCTTGATCAGTTCAATGGTTAGCTGTGAGCATCCACCTCTGAATATGTCAGACTCTGGCAGAGCACTAAGGAGACAGCTATATCAGGCTCCTGTCATCATGTACTTCCTGACATCCACCTCAGCATCTACCTTTGGTGATTGCACATGGGATGGATACCCAGGTGGAATGGTCTCCAGGTGGCCCCTTCTTCAGTTTCTGTCCCACATGTTGTCTCCATATTTGCTCCCTTGAGTATTTTGTTACTTCTTCTAAGAAGGACTGAAGCACCCACACTTGGTCTTCTTTCTTCATGAGCTTCATGTGGTCTGTGAGTTGAATCTTGGGTATTTTCAAGCTTCTGGGCTAATATCCGATTATCAGTGAGTGAATACCATGTGTGTTCTTTTGTGATTGGATTACCTCACTCAGGATGATATTTTCTAGTTCCATCCATTTACCTAAGAATTTTACGAATTCATTGTTTTTAGTAGCTCAGTAATACTCCATTGTGTAAATGTACCACATTTTCTGTATCCATTCCTCTGTTGAAGGACACCTGGGTTCTTTGCATCTCCTGTCTATTATAAATAAGGCTGCTATAAACATAGTGGAGCATGTGTCCTTGTTATATGTTGGAGCATCTTCTGGGTATAGGCCAGGAGTGGTATAGCTGGCTCCTCAGGTAATGAATGCTACAACCAATTTTCTGAGGAACTGCCAGACTGATTTCCAGAGTGGTTGTACCAGCTTGCAATCCCACTAACAATGGAGGAGTGTTCCTCTTTCTCCACATCCTTGCCAGCATCTACTATTACCTGAGATTTTTATCCTTTGCCTTACAGAAACTTTGTAATTTTATGTGTCCTCCCATTTGTCAATTCTTATCTTAGAGCATAAGCCATTGGTGTTCTGTTCAGGAACTATTCCCCCTGTGCCCAAGTATTCAAGGTTCTTCCCCACCTTCTCTTTAATTAGTGTCAGTGTATTTGGTTCTCTCTCTCTCTCTTCTCTCTCTTTCTCTCCCTCCCCCTCTCTCTTTCTTTCTTTCCTTCCTTCTTTTTCTCTTTCTTTCTTGGTTTTTCAAAACAGGTTTTCTCTGTGTAGTCCTGACTGTCCTGGAACTTTTTGTAAATGAGCCCAAGGCATACATACCGGTGTGCAAGTGCATCATTAAAAGCCTTCCAGGAGAAGCAGGTCAAGTTGGAGGATTCATACAAGAAAGGGTGAGAAAAGACAGATAAATATGTGATCACAGGAGAAAAATGCCCCCAATGTTCTACCTTCCTGTGAGAAAGTACAGGATATAAATTTAAGTACCAGACATGTCAGATTAAGGAAAGGGACTTGGTGTTTTTACACTCATGAGCTGATCTCATATTAGTTACTGACTGAAATGGGTCCTCATCTAGTTCTTTTTCATGTTGACAACAGCTTGGTAACTGAGCCCAGTGGCCTGAATAGACATAAATCTAAGAATAAAGGAAGGAAAGCCCACTGTGTTATAGACACAGGTAAGAATATGCAAACTGAAGAAGAACCAGTGGCCATAAAAGTCAAGCATTGACAGGCCCTTGGTTAACATTATTGCTTAAGACAATGAGAAACCTGATTTGTAATTTCTCAAAGAGCAACCATGAGACATATGATCCATCAGAATATACTTTTGACCATTCCTCTTAAATACTTCTCTGTGAAAAATGGTATCATGTATTCAATAATGGAATGGAGAGTATATATACACAGAGAGACATATACATGAACATGCGTGCACGCAAGCACACACACACACACACACACACACACACACACACACACACACAAATACAGGCGCATATACTTCTTGTCTCTGTCCAGAAGGTCCTCATGCCCTTAATACTTTAGATACCAGAAAGCTTAAAATATAAAGGTTTTAGCAGTAGACTGAATAATGTGTCCCCAGTGTAAAAATACTTAGGGTGAGTAAATATGAAAACCAGATGTGGTCTTGATAGAATTAGTATCCTCTGTAGAAGTAGGTGAAAGCATGTTCATTTTCTATGCTATGTGAGGACTTTTCAAGAAGGTATTGGAGGCCATGAAGATATCTTTCACTGGAAAATGCATTAGGTGACACCTTTGGTATTGTATCTTAGACTTTCTGGATCAAAAATTCTGAGAACAGAATTCTACCTATCTTGTCCATGTTTTGTTGTTGGAGTAACCCAAACACTCATTTTTAACATGATTTTTTAATTTAAGATAAAACAAACCTTGAAACAAAAAATTATACAATCTTTTAATACTATCTCTTTCCTACCTAGTGAACAATAATACAAATTTAAGTTATTTTGTATATAATCTTAATAGATTTGTTATTATAAATTGTACCAACAATCAGAAATGTGTGTACTTTGATTTGTCAAGTTGAACCTGAGTGTTACTTATGGTATTTCTATGTATCTTAGGGGAGGTTGTATTTAGGACTTTCCAGAAGGAACTGTGATTTACACAGTGGCAAGAACTACTGGAGAGGTACCTATTAAACTCCCATTGACATTTTGGATATTGATACACATGCCCTAAAAGTCTTAAATGTTCAGGTCTTAAAAAGAAAAAATAAAAAAAAAAGACTGGAATGGCTTTTCACTGCTATGAAAACATTGTGTTTACAGGCACACTGGGAAGAGGGGGTTAGCCATATGGCTGACACATTCACCCCTCACCCCATGCATCATACTCATAGAGTATAAGACCGTGTAAGGCAAAGTGCTGTTGGGAGCCAGCCAGCAATGCTGGAAAGATTTGAACTTGCCTTTCTAAATCTGGTGCCTGTAACTGACCAGTTACACAAAATGTTAACTGGCCAATCTGTTGTTACCAAAACCAAGTTCTATTTTGGGTTTAGAATTGTTCTTGGTAGTGACATCTTTAAGTAAACTCAATACCTTCTCTACTATTTATCCCTGTAAAAGGTTTCTGTATTATGTAAATCATATGTGTATTCATTTGTTAAGTTGGCGATACCAACCTAGTGCTGATGACAGAAATGACTGGTTCCTTAAGATCCATGCCCACACCACAGGACTGTCTACAGCTTGTTTTCACTGATCCTCCCAGAACTGTCTATCACGTATATGGGAGCTTCTCACTTGGTTCCATTTCCTCAGGTGAAAGGAAGTGATGGAATGGCAAGTGTTGCAGAAATTACATGACCCTTTCATCATGTTTTATAAAAAGGGAGGAAGGAATGAAAGAAAACCATCATTGAGTCTACTGCCAAGGTTTTGTCTCCAAAGTATTTTCTATGGTGAGGGATCTTGCTAGCTGAGACAGAAGCAACCAGCCTCTCAGTCCCATTCTTGACATTCCCTATTTTCTAATGACTTGAAAGAAGAGCTATAATTGGCAATAAATGGTACACAAATGAGAGAGCTCTCTAGCTCATGGTGTGGGAGCTAATTCTACACAGAACACAGATGAGACATGTTCTCAAGAAGAAAGTCATTCTGGCAGTATCCAGGACAATGAATAGAAGATCTGAACTTTATAAGCCTCTCTAAAATATAGATAATTCATTCATTTGCCATCCACCCAATTAACAAGAACCTACAGAGACAAGGCTTAGGCTTGTGTGGTGTTTAGATATGTGACGAGATTGGTCACATCATTTGTATCTCAGTTCTGAACATACCTGTTAATCTTGTGTAGTGATTCATCTGAGATAAGCTCTCTATCTTGGAGAGAAGCTCATTATAGACAGAATGGATCAAGAAAGGTCCTTAAGGCACAGGATGTTCTAGGAGGAGGCAAACATTCTATTTTTCAAGAAGCTAGTTTAAGCTCATAAAATAATTAAAATAGTAAATGGTAGATATTCAAGTAATTTTTTTTTAAGTAAATAACTCAGAAGAAAATCCCTGAAACCAACCATATACATTAGACTCCTCAATTTCTAAACATACATATAAGGACTGCTGAGAGGCCGCTCAGAGAAACTGAGATACTACGAAGAGACACAGGACCAACTGCGCTATCTGGAAAAGACATGCTCCAACCTATTGTAGTGCCCTCAGGTTGTGTGGTTTTGTTCCAGATTTCCAGCCTTGTGAGCTGTCACTCATGCTGTGAAGGACTTTGGTGCTGTAGCTCTCTGAATTATTTCTGTTCTTATAAGTAACCCCTGTCCATTTTCCTGCAAGCAAACCCAATGAAACTCAGTGGTTCACTTAGTTGGACTTTGGTGGTGTCTTAGCGTTTCCATTGCTCTGAAGAGACACTGACCAAGACAACTTTTATAAAGGACAACATTTAATTGGGGCTGGCTTATAGGTTTCAGAAGTTTACTCCATTGTTCATCATGCTGGGGAAGTATGGCAGCATCCAGATAGCCATAGCACTGGAAGAGCTTAGAGTCTTCATCTTGTTGTAAGGCAAACAGAAGACTGACTTTTAGGCAGCTAGGAGAAAGTGCTCTCAAGCCCACCTCGAAAGTGACATACTTTCCTCTAATAGGCCTATAAATGCTACAGCTGTGAGAAAAGCACATAACACATCATGTCTTAATGTTATTTTATATTATCATTAGACCATACCAAACTATAAAGAATCTTGAGGGTATTCATCTTGATTTCTATATGTACAGAATCTGAACCTGGAATAACCCAAGATAGTAATAATTACTTCATTGAAGATGTGCTACCATGTACCAGATACAGCTTACCTAAAAGCAATGGACCAATGGAGTTATTTAAGAAAAACAAATAATAAAAAATGTGTAAATTGTTTTTATCATTCAAATATTAATTAAAATAATATTAATTAATTTTCTCCAATTTGTGTCCAGCTCATTCATGTTTCTCCGCAAGAGTTCTGTATACCTCCATTCCATGCTGCGACCTATTACGTGAAGAATTGTTTTATATGTACTAACTCCAAACTCCCAAGTCACAACTTTCATGTTTTTGTTTTTTTTTTTAAAATGTTTCTTTACATTTTGTTTCCTTCTATAAATACTCTTTTATCCTTAATCGCACACTCTTGGGGCTCATGTTTCTCTGCTTTAAAAAAAAAAAGGCTGTGGAAATTCCCAGCCTTGAATAGAATTACCTACTCTAGTTTTCTCATCATCCTCCATATCTGTTCTTTTCCACCATAACCCTCACTGTACAGACTTGTTTCTCATTCACCTCACACCAAACCTTGTGTTCTTGATTAGATTCAAGCCATACATAAGAAACATGATATCTCACTTTTATCTGAATGCCTCTGGGGTGTATTTTTGAGCCCTGGAAGCTTTGCATGTGTGTTCAAGGTGTGGTGTCAAGCCTTAACCTTTGCTCTCTGAAGGACAGTCACCGTTCATCCGTTCATTCTCTTTCCTTTATCCCCACCTTTCCCTCTCTCTTCTACTTAAGGGAAAGGTGCTCTATTTCTATTCCTTTATTTCTACTCTATTTCTACTGCAACAGATTATTTTGCCTCCATTGATGTTGAATGTTAATTTATGTGTTGAGAATATCAGAAATGATTGACCTAATCATTACACTAAGTGTAATTTTCTCTCTTGGAAGCACTTACAGAATTTAGCTACCTTCTATCGTCTCTGTAATTCAGACCCCATTCTCAGAGGCAGTAACTAGGCAAACAACACATCCCATCGTTCAGAAGAGAAATGGAGAGATGCACATAGCTAGTGCATTGTCAAATTTTTACTCTTGAGGAAGTGTAGCACAGGCAGCATCTCTGTAGAAAAATTTTTAAAAAATGTGACCGTTCTTTCTTTTTCTAAAACTTCTGGGTGAAGGAAGGTTTCAATGCTGTTGAAGTTAGTTCCAGTTCTTAAAGTGACATTACTTCAGTGCTAGCTCTTCCTCTGTAGCTGCAAAGTCAATTTGTATGGAGTGCATAAAGGCCGCAGAGAAAAGGCTTTCATGCTCTGTCTAGCATAAGGCAGCTGCAAAAACACATGATTTGGAGCACCAAGGCTGATGTCTTTCTCCACTGGTACAGATGTGCAGTCTAAATGCATTGGCTTGTAGACCCTTAAAGTGTAAGGTTGAGCTGCTATAGGAACGCTGAAGGTGTGTGTTCCTTTATTTTTGCAGTTACAAAGCTAAACTGTATTCTGGGAAGTCAAATGTTCTGTGGAACAGACACATTTCTCTGGCTATAGAAAGCTCCTTTGTGTAGACTACATGATGCACTATTTATTACATGCTGTGTGAACATCCAAGTCACACGTATGTAATGCCTATGATTGTATAGTCTTACTTCTATTTCTAGACTTGAGTGTTTAAGTTTTGCTGGAAGGAATTAATAAAAGCAAACACTCTCAAGCATTCCTGGTGTCTCTGACACAGTTAAAGCACAGTTGGGCCGCAGAAAAAGGAAGACTCTACTTCTACTGCAACAGATTATTTTGCCTCCATTGATGTTGAATGTTAATTTATGTGTTGAGAATATCAGAACTGATTGACCTAATCATTACACTAAGTGTATTTTCTCTCTTGGAAGCACTTACAAAATTACTTTTTAAAAAGATTACATAAAATCGATGTGTCTTCTTCAGCTGAGGAACCAAACATTATCCCTTGACAATGCCAGAGCCCATTGCTAAAACAGGTATTTGCTAAGATTTGCTGAGTACCGTTTCCATTCTGAAGTGTTGCAGTTTCCTTATTTGGAAAGCATATTTCCTCCTATGGGATCAACCCTTAGTCTTAGGATTGTTTTCCAAGTAGAATCACATTGGAAAAAGTGGACTATTAAAGTTTTTTGTTTTTTTTTTTCATCTTTCCACCAAACAATGTTAAAGACACCTATTTAGTTATTTATTGAGAAAGAAGTTATAGCTGTTTAAAGGAGAATACAGGCTTTGCTTTAAAGGTAAAGGACAAGGGGCCAGAGTCTATGACCATTTTTCATTAGTGGGCCTTAAAATCAAAGAATGAAAATGCTCTTGAAATTAATGACTGAATCTGTGGTGTCTTATATGTTATTGTACTTGATAATGTTTGCATTTCATCTAGGCTCCGCCCCACAGTTACCTGGCAACAGCCAGGTATGCTCTGCCCCACAGTTATGGGGCAACATGGAAGGTATGCCTGACTCACTCTAAAAGGGTGCTGGCCCCCTCCTCACTCTTGCTCTGTGCTCTTCTCTTCTTTTGTTCTTTCCCCTTACTCCCTTCCCCCTCTCTCTCCACATGCTCATGGCTGGCCTCTACTCCTTTGCTCCTCTACTCCTCTGCTTCCCCTCTCCACCTTTCTCTCCACTCCCCTTCCCATGTTCTGAATAAACTCTATTGTATATTATACCTTCTGTGGCTGGTCCCTCGGGAGATAAGGATGCCTCAGCCAGAGGCAACCCCCTCCCCCACACCTTACTGCACCTCCCCTAAAACATATGCCTTCTCTTTACCTTTTTATAAAACACAACAAATAACCTAAGAGAATCACTGAATTTTAAAAAGTGCTTTATACAAAGATTCAGTATTTGGACGAAGAAGCACACTGTACGAATGCAGATTTTGCAATGGTGCATTTGGCAAATAACTACTGTAGTTTTGTGGTGTGAAGATGCTCAGGGCAGGAATATGTCAATTCTCCTAGCAGACAGAAGGGAAGCATCTAGGCCGCCAGAATGATTTTTCAGCTATTTCCTTAATACTTGGCATTAGTGTTTTTAGTCGGTTATGAAAATGTATCCAACTCCTGCCTCAGCTGCCCATTTTGTTTGTCTTAACCTCTTTTTCTTCCTGTAAGTTGAGTTTTGAAAACACCTGGAGGTCAGGTGTTCCTCAGCTCCTCTCCAGGGAACAGGACAAGGAAAAGAAGGAAGGGGAGAAAGAGGGTGTGGAGTAGCAGGAGAGGTCACAGTGTGAGCCAGAGTCCTCACCCTGCTCCAACCAAGGCTGCTGCCTAGTTTAATTATCTCCTCTATGCCTTGGCAAGGATGGAACACTGCTCAATTAGCAGACCTTCTGCTGGCAATAGAGGGTTTTTTTTTTTGAAGAGAAAAAGCATTGGTTGGGAAAACAGATTTTATTCATTTTTCCATATATGTTTTTGTTTATTGTGTGTATACAAAGAAAAAAGTATATACACAGGTAAGGGAAATGTATAAAATGATATTGATTATTCAAATATGATTTGATTTCGCCTTCCACTTCCTATCTCTTTTGATTAACATACACACACACACATACACTACACATATGTGTGTGATGTGTGTGTGTGTGTGTGCATGCGTGTATGTGTATTAATGGATTCAGGTTAAAAAGAGTATTTCAACTTCATTATAAATTGTTGCAGAATGTCTACTTAATGTTATGTAATATAATCTTACTTCATTAATACTTTTCCCATTGAGAATGAGATTAAGATTTTGTGGGTGTTTTGTTTTGTTTGTTTTTCTTCACACAGAAAGTTTCCATTTAAGTAGGGAAATAGGATGTAGACTATGTATTTACTGTAATACTGAGTCTCCCAAGCAAGTACATATTATAAATGACACTGAGCAACACAGCAAGCTTTTTTTCTTTGTATTTTAAGGAATCCAAATCTTAAAAAAAAAATACCAGTAAAAATACTAGAAGCTGATATCGTCCCAACCATGAAGCATGGTACATTTACATTAAATACCTGGAAGAGATTTTGACAGCTTTGAAGAGATTGGATCAAAATAGCATGACAGTTATTAGAAGCACATATAATTGGTTAATGGTAGTTGAACTCTTAATTTTATAAGACCTAAAAGCATATGGGATGACTGTTTTTCTGATAATTCATACTATAATAGTTACTGGGGAGTTATTTCCAATCTTATGTTGATTGGAAATACAGCTGTTCAGATTGCATGTTTAGGTTTTTAAATAACACTCACCAATATTTTGCCTTCAATGATACAATTTAACCTAAGTGTAGTTTCACAAATTTTAAACTTTGTAGCAATGTCATCTTCATTTAGGGAAGATGTCATTTAAATGCATAAAACTTTAAAAGGTGTTTGTGTTCTATGTCTTTAACAAAAATTATTCTTGTGAATTCTTGTTCATTTTTTTTTTTATAAATGTATAATTCAGTTTTGCTTCAAACTTAAAACATTTGTGGGTCCTCTGGTCTGATTTCCCTGGGAACTGCACATGGGTATTTGGAGGTGCAATCGGAAGGGGCAATTATGTTCTTCAGAGGATTTTGTCAGAGAACAGAGCTGAAGGAGATTAAAGTAGATGTGATGGTTGTAGGGGTCACAGCCTTGATTTTGAGCCAAGGCTTACTATCACTGTTTTAATTGAGCCTGAAAACTCAAAGGCTAGGATGTGGTGGCCACCTATTACCACAGAAGACATGGCTCACTAATTGGAAATGAGCGATCATGGGCTTCTTCCAGGAACAAAGACTCAGAGCAGCCAAATTTGAATGGCAGTTCATTAAAGCAAATGTGCAGAGACTTGCAGACTGTAATTGATGTGGAACTTTCCTTTTTATATCTCAAAAATATGAACTCCTCACTAACTCTTTCTCAAAGGCAGGTACATTATTAGTTTAACTTTTATCTTAGCTTCAGTATTGTTATAAGAAGATGAGAGAAATCTTTACCATTAATGACGAAGAAATTTTCCATTGAACGTATTTTTTACGTCTGTCAAATACATTTTAAAAATTATATCGGTAGGGTGAACACACCATATTACTTTCATTGTCATATCACAGGAGTATTAAAAGCCAGGAAAGTGTATGTAGTATGTTCTCATCCAAAGCACAGCAGTGGGCACATGGTGGCATTTAGAACATCTTCCTCAGCAGAATAAGTGCATCTTGATTGATCCAGTTAGTTTCTCACCGCATTCTCTTGTATATACAAACCTCACATATCAAAGTGCTAATTTCAGATGCTATTAAATAAGACTAAGTTTGCAATTAAAATAATTTGTGGTGCATTAAAAGGAGACATGTATTTTTAGGCTTACTTTTTCACCTCAAATAGATGTCAAGCACAATTATATTTAAAATACAATTGAGATTTTTTTTCCTTTTCTAACGTTAACATTATATAATATAGAAATATAATATAGCTTATTTTTGGAGTGTCCTAGCTTTCTCTTTGCTATTCCATATCCACTGTGCACTCAGTGCTGAATGAGCTAGTCCTTCGTGTGCATTTCATGATGTTTCTCGTTCATGAATTCTTCTAGATTTGGACTAACTTTCAAGAATTCTGTCATAAGTAATTTAGGGGATAAATGTGTTTTGAGGTTGTTAGCCTACCATTTCCAAAGATTCTTTCTTCTCTAATGAAAAGTGTATGCGCATGCTTTCTCCAAGCACGGGACCTGAAGGAAGTCATCTAAGTGTCGCTATCCTGCCTACGCTCTGGGAATGGGTTGTGCTACCAGCCCCCACCCAGATGTTCAATTTCAACCTCCCTTATCAGCTCAAATGCTGGGTACTGCTACTCTACTGTGGGTAGCATGCCCTTCTGAATGCTCTTAGCTCATCACCTCTCAACCTGCCCTAGCTTCAGTTATTCAGCCACCTTCAGTCTAATTTCACCAGCCCAGTCTCCCCATAGAAGAGGCCTATGGCCGCTCTGCCCAAGATCTCACATGGCTGGTTGGCTTTTTCTTCCTCCAAAGCATGGGTGAAACTCCTTTTTTCTCCTCTGTGTCTGCTAGCTGCCTGCAGGGACCCCGACTTCCTCACCTATTCCACCCAGCAATAGTCTCTAGCATCTTTATTGATGGATCAAGAACCAATTGGAGAACAGGATCTTAGCATCAGAATCACTGGAGATGGTAACTAACCATTGGTCACCAGTAACTAACCATTGGTCACCTCAGAGACCAATGGCCACCCTAGTGACTATCACCCACCACAGCAGCCACTGGATCTGAGTAGTCACAAGATTTAGAAATAAGAGTTAGTGGACACATGTTCCAATAGACACATCTATATAATACTCCTTAACCTATGGCTCAAGGAACAGTGTTATAGAGGGGAAGGAAAGATTTAAGCACCAGATGATGAGGCACTTTGCTTTGAGATTGTTCCTTAGATGCATGAGGGTTTCACCAACATGACCACTCATATGTAAGCTGAACAAGGAGGACTCCAGCAAACATGCCAAACTGTATGGTGCTTGGGGTGTGTGTGTGTGTGTGTATGTGTGTGTATGCATGTGGGGAGAACCCATGGGTCCTCAACTCTACAATAGATTACATACAATAATGCTATGAGTGGAAGAAGTCTTCCTTCTCAGTCAAGAGCACACCAAATTGTTGTCTAGTGCCAAGCAATCGTCCCTAAAACAATATATACAAGTAACATTATATGGACTCAACAGATTTTATTTGGAAATACATGTGAGTATACAAATACATATATGCATGCAACAATAACTGATGGAAATAGGGAACATGATATTGAATGAAGGAAGAGGAAAAAGGGCATATGGGAGTTTTGAGAAGGAAGAGATGTAATTAAAATGTAACCTCAAAAATAAACAAACATCCATAAAGAATTATTGGGCAAATATACTTGACAGGGTTTGAATACATCCTAGTTACCATTTTTACCAATCATTGAATTTGGGATAAAATAAAAAAAGAGTAACAAATTATATGCTTTTACCTCTGGCATTGTATATATGTTTCTTGATCATGAAATCTTTGTGAGAGTTTACAACACAGTAGTCAGTAGTCACTTATTTATTGTTGCTCTTAGAAAATAGATGATTAAAAAAAAGAAAATAGATGATTTCTTCTGAATCCCAACCTCAGTTGATGGAGAGATAGATGCTAAGTATGTCTTGCTCAGAAGTATTGATGAGATTAGGTAAGTTCTGAGCTTAGCATCCCAATATTATCTTTGAAGACACCCCTCCAATGGCCAGACTTCCTTCCACTGAAGCACTCCTATCAGAGGTTCTATGATCTCCCAATAACACAACACAAAGACGATGCAGCCTTCATTACCTGGACCTTGGGTGAAGATGTAAGGTTCAAAACATAGCAATTGGAAAGTATTCCCTACTGTGTTATACTATTACCCCTTTGATGACTACATTAGTTAAATATGGCCTCAAATATTTTAAATTATTTAGTTTTATTAAATCAAGGTCTGTGGTGATTGAATTTTTATTTCTTGATATCTAAATGAAGTAAATTGTTTATATAGAGGCAGATTTATTTCCTTGGAGTCTCAGCCTGTGGTTGACTGCCCCCACTGTTTTTGGCACTATATAAGAGAGGATGCTCTGGTGCTTGGAGCCTGCTGAAGAGGAGGCTGCTTTCTGCAGAGTGGCCAGGAAGCAACATAAGGGCAGACATGAGAAGGAGAGAGCAAAATTCAGCCTTTAAAAGCAACTCCCAAGGACCTATTCCTTTCAGTGAGGTCTCATCTCCCAAGATTCTATCACCTCCCAATACCCATAATATTTGAAGCCTGCTAATCGATTAATCCATTTGTGATGTAAGAGACCTCATACTACAGATACTTTCCAAACCCAAAGGCCACATCTCAGACACTAGCTGCACTGGGGACCTGGTATGAAGCCCATGATTCTTTGAAATACATTTCAGACTTAAAATATAATAATAAAAATTAAATGTTTTATAGTCTACAGGAAAGGCTGAACATTTATTAGGAAAACTGTAAAGTCAGAAGCAGCTTAAAATTAAACTTATTAAGTGTAACACAAACATTTATTTTTTAGCTTATCATCCTTTCATTATAATTATGACTGATTTAAACACTCTTTCAAGCAACAAAAACATAGACCTCTGCCATCTGAAATAAACTTTAGCCATTATACAAATATGTATGTTTAATATAAGTATAATTATTTTTTTAGTTATTGTAAAAATGGATTCATTCACAGATTTATACATGAGAGGTACCTTATGGGCCATAAGACAGACATTCCACCATATGTCACCTAACCAAATTACAGAATACACAGAAGCACTTCCGGAAAGCTGCATTTACTCTTCAGATTCCAAGGCCTAGTTTGGCACACATTATAAAGATTTTTGTCATTTGAGCAAAATTTCTGCTTAGGGTTAAAAACCCTAGCAGTCTACATTGGGATAATCCTATCATGAAATTTTTATTTTTCCCTGTGGAAAATAAATGATTCAGTTTGCTCTCTAGAACATGAATATACTGGTAATCTTAGAAATAGTGTGACATTTCTTCTTTGTTCAGCACATAAAAGGAAAAACGGAAGTTTACAAGTACACTCACTATATTGATACTTTCCCACTGGCCATTGAAATTCTGATCTGTGCCATTTAAAGATGTTAAAATCAAATAAGTGCATGAGTTCCCACTAAATAATAATCCCCAAATAAATTAAAATAAAGTTAGGCTAGAATATGCTTTAGAAAAAATATAGACTAAAAAATTAATAAACTATAGATATCATTGCTTAAGCTAGCATTTTTCCTTTTGTAAATATTAAATATAGAAGGAATGGCTTACTTTTTGTTTCTCTAAAATAAATATTTATTGCTCTTTTAATTAAAAATGGAATAGATTTGGCAGGAGCATGTCTCATGAATAAGTTTCTGTTTGAGTTTTTCTATGCTATCTTAACATTCAGAACACTGACAGCACCTCTCAGGAATGTGCTTCTTAACATTTTTCTTCTCATATTACTATGTTGATATAACCCCTTCTTGATCTTTTATTGCAGTTTCAAAGAGAGATCAGTCTTATTTTTCTAACTAGTATTGACTTGGGATTAGAAGGTGGTTAGAATATTTTAACATGTCTGGCATACTGGCAATTCTGTGCACCTCACTGCCAAGAGTATGGACCCTGTGATTGTGTGAATAAGTATTTACAACTATTTAATATAATTTTTCTACATAGGAGTTCTAAATTTTCATACTGTATTGGAAATATTGGGGGTGGGGAACGTTTTTAAAAATCTCAGCGTCAAGCCAAATACACCTCACATTCTTGGGAAGGCAGGCAGGGAAACAGCATTCTAGGGATTTGGGGGCACCGCAGTGTCCAAGCCAAAGCAAATGTTCTTCTACAATTAATGAAGACAATATCAAAATTAACATGAAGAATCTCATTACATAACAAACACTGAATTATCATAAATATAGCATTTTTTTCCTACCAGATTGTGGGTGACTAAGTAAATATTGTACTGTGTCATATAGGATTTTGACATCATGTAGACATACATTCATGTGTCACAGAGTGTTTCTCCTTAATCTGGAAATACTGCAAACATGCAGATCAGGACCTACAAGCTTGACCTTGGACAATATCATGAACCCTGTGTTTGTGTCATCATCTGCTGTCTCCCTTTCTTACCTCACAAACTTCTAACCTGACATCATTGCTTACGTCTCACTTGGGAATCACTTTCCTTTTGGCTTTTCTATTTTTATAATTATGGTAGCCTTACATCAAGTTGTAGCTGACCAGTGGCCACAGACAAACTGGGTTCACCTGAAAGGGAAGCTGGAAATGAAAAGGAGATGGAGTAGGGAGAGAAACATGGAGCGAAGACAAAGTTCTCTTATCAAGGTTCAAAGTTTAATTTTCAGCACTGTATGTATAGGGGAAGCCCATGGACCCCGTCTTTGTTTCAGCTGGATTATGTCGCAAGGCAAGGTCAGTTCTAGGTTGAGGAACTAGTAATGCAAACAGTCAGAAACAAACAAGGCCAATAAACAAAGTCCCATGATTACTGTTCTAAAGGGTAATCAGAATGATCAAGAAGAGCCTACTTCCCTGTCCTAGCTCAAAGTCATGTTCATGCCTGAAGCCTACTACTTTGTTCTAGCCTAAGATTTAGATTCCTGCCTGAAATTACTTCCTTGTCATGGCTCAATGTCAGATTCCTGCCTGAAGCCCATTTCCTTGTCCTTGGCCAATGTCAGATTCCTGCAAGCAGATGCAAAAGCTCTCCATATCAAGTGTTCAGAAAAAGCACAGTTATCTGTTGATACAGGATTATGATATAATCCTTCCCAAGGTTTTCAAAATGTAATAAGTTCTTCCAAAACTAATACCAAACTTTCCAAATGTTAATGACGGGAATAACTTCAAAGTGATTAAGTAATAAACAGTTGATCTTAAGGGATCTCCTCTACCACATCTTTCAAATTCTACAACATGGGTGGCTCTGCCCTTTCTGAGATCATAGGTTTAGTATATATCACTAATGCATTAAGACTGTATTAGTGAAACAAAATGCAAGAAATTGTCTTCTTACAAAAGACTATATTGTAATCAATGTGCACAAAATTTCTTTGTGAGATCACACACTGCCTATTTAAAACAGTAAGGACATAATGCAGTAAATTACTATAGTTGTCAGAGGTTCACTTAAAAAAAGTGAAGCTTTGAATAAGTCCCCAGGCTTTAGCTAAAGAAAACTATATCATCATGTCAATCAAATGTTTAGTTAACATATTAGGATTGCTCATGGCTCCCAGTATAACTATTTTAAAATCGGAAGCTTTTAATAATTTAAGAACAGAATTTTGTAAACATATATATGGTAAAAATCATGAAACTCTGGGGTTATCATGGCGCTTTACCAAACAAGCTGACACTTCACTTTGAAATGGCAGTATTTGAGTCTTAATTTATATTAATTCTTCATCAGTAGTGAGAACTGAATCTAAAAACTCATCATATTTACATTAGTTTTAACTATCATCTTTCCTTTTCTGATTGGAATATTTAGGAAAACTTTAGCATGAAATTTTATATCGTTTGCTTGCTTCTGATAGCTGCATCTGTGAGATATACCTTTCTATTGCTCTGTCTTTTGTTACTGTTTGTCTCCCTGTGTGTTGCTGACTCTGTTTGTCTCTGAAACACACAGGCACACGCACTCACCTTCATTAAAATGGTGAACCCTAGTCCTTACCCAGGAGTACAATGGAAAGGACCATCACCTTGCTAGGCATCCCTCAGGCAAGGAGGGTTAATGTGTTTGCTCTTTGTTCTTGACAATGGCAGGAAAAGAAAATTGACTTTTTGTTCCCAATTTCATGTGGAACTTCTTTTTCCAGATAGGAGCAATGACCTTGCCAGAGGGATCCAAGGTTTTTTAAAATCACATTTGACTGGATGATGGATGACCAGCTACCTGGTTGCATGCATCTGTTCTGAGAAAGTCAAGGCTGGGAATTGGGCAGCTACGTGTTCAAGTGTTTTCCTCTTGCCTTCATCTGGCAGAAACAATACTTTGAAAAAATGCACTTGACATGTTCACTGGTGATATTAGAAAAGAAGCAAGTGCCTTGGCATATTTGGCAAATTAATGTTTTGTTTTCAGGCATATATTATCACCTTTACTTATTAGAAATTAATAGATATTTTAATTAATTTTATTTTCGTCAAGTTTTACATTGTGGGGTATTTTCTGAGTTTATGAAGTTGTTGAGTTTCTCCAGAGTATCTGTCTGCTGGACTGTAAAATGGGACTGTGACCAGTGGTGAAATGATAGGAAGGGTCATGACCCCATGCAGACTGCTTTCTATCACAGTCTCTATCACACCACACAGGAGACTGTCTATGAATATGTCTCCCACAACCTCTGAATTCCAAAGACTTTATGGGTGGCCTTTTAGCTATTATTGCTTTGTGACAGGTTATAAACAACAAGGTTTTTCTGGGAAGGAATCCATGCTAATTGAGAACTTCCAGAAGAGGTAAAAACAGAGGAATTTGTGAACAGCTTAGTTACTAAGGCAACTTTTGTGAAAGAAAGTCATCAGTGAATTAATTGTACACATAGCAGTGGCTTGTCTCCCCTCTTCTTCTTGTTTTCAGTCTTGTCTGAAAAAACCCCATGCACCCAGGGAGCTGATCGATCACCTACCAGAAGGCACCTGGCTACTGAGCTGCAGCTAAAGCAATTGTGAGGCTATGCAACAGGAAATAAGCTTTCTGTGGCTGTATAGCATTGCCAAATAAATCAAGTAATTACAAATACCCCACAACCTCATTTCTACATCCAGATAAATAACCACAGTATTATTTTCTTCCTTATTGTGACGTGAGCAAGTAGGTTCAATTTTTCATTCATTAACAATATATACAAGATCATAAAGTTGTTTCTCAGTCCTCCTGGATTTGAAATTCATGATAATTCTATCTCTTTTGTAACTATGAGAGTGAAGTGTTACTATAAAAAGTATCTAAGATATTACACTAGTGATTACTGTATAATATTACAGCAATTAAAAGCTATTGCTATTTAAAGATACAAATGTAAGACCGAGCAGTCGTCGAAGCTATTCATGTAAAAATATTTTTTGATATAAATTATTTGTGTTGAGGAATGATTTGTTTTGATATAAGTGAAAGTATGGTTTTGTATTGGAGATCAAGATGGTGGCATAATGGCTGTTTTGTTGTGATGCTGAAAAGACACATAAAACCATCTACCTGTGTGGAAATGGATTCTGTTCTCATCCTTAGAAAACAAAATAAGTACCAGGTTATATGTGGAAAAATCAGTAAAAATGCAAGGTTTAATAGCAATAGTAAAAAATGTTTAAGGACTATTTGGCTGCTATTTTTTGTGCTTAGAATTTAAATGTGCTTAGTGGATTAGAAACAGCTCTATGTAACTGATTTTAGATAGAATTTCATAAACAGATAATAAAAATGAAGCAAATTTTCTGGGGATGTATTTCTTCCTGTAAACTGAGATGGGTGTTCAGGAAATGAAAAACTATAAAGTTAACCTAAACATTTCCTTGTAATCAAATCAAGTTTTCTCTTTTAATACACACACACACACACACACACACACACACACACACACACACATATATATATACATATATATTACATACCATATATCTATACATAGATATATGGTATTTTCACTGATACAGTGATTGGATACTTACAGAATTTCTATTTAATGTTTAGTTCATATTTTAAGAGTAATCATATTTTTATGACAGAATCTAATAAGAAATGTCTATTTCTACAAGAAATTTGCCATTATTACCCTTTGTCTTATAGTTTATCAATGTTGAAGACAAGAAAAATAAGCCTATTTATATTTACTGCCTTTTTAGATACCATGGAGATAATGGGATTCTTACAACAATATGCCAGTATTCCAAAATAGGGAAGTTGAGTCACACAAAAGTTTATTCATTTAACATTAACATATCTTTAGTATCCAGAAAACAAAATTTATACAGTGGTTTAAGTCTGAGTGTTAATCACAGTATCCAAAGTGAAGAGGATGTTTGTTCCTGTGTAACTTATTTTATATAAGAAGAAAGATTAAATATATATGAAGAACAAACTGAGGGCGACAAGGACTTGTTCTGCATTTGATAAACATAGGAGTCCTTTGAGACCACTAGGGAAAGACTGCAAGTGTGAAGTCACATAAGTAAATACAGATCTGGAACTAAAGACCAGGATTAAATATAAGGGTGAATGAACTTCAAGAATCAAATATTTATTTTCTTTGTTTTACCGATATTATCAACATTATTATTTTATTTATCAACATTTACTTATTGAAATTATTTGAAAAACAAAGTTTGGGGAAAAGGTCAGTATAGCTACCCTAAAGAGAAGTGTAGAATTTTAATAAAGCCATTAAAATTTATTTGCTATATGTTAATAACTTATATACATTACTCTGATGACTAAAATGACCAAATGCAAATTAAGAAAACATTTAATACTTACTCAACTTAGGCGATATCTTAGCATGACTTAATCAAATATAAATATAGATTGTACAAGAAACTATAGATTTATCACCTAGAATATGTGTGTGTGTGTGTGTGTGTGTGTGTGTGATATGTACACGTGGGCGCAGGTATGTACCTACCATGAGGTAAGAAGACAGCTTTTGGGAATCTGTTCTCTCTTTTCACCTTGCTGAGGCAGGGACTTTCCTTTGTTTCTGCTGCAGCTTTGCATACTTTGGTCTAGCTTTCACATGAGTCTGTGTCTCTATCTGCCTCTCCCATCATGCTGGAGCTAGGATTATAATTGTATTATGCATCTAGTCAATCAGGCTGTGTGACAAGTACATTTAGCACTGAGCCAGCCATCTCTTCAGTTTAACATAGAATATTTGTGAATTAAGAAAAACTTGCAGTATATTTACATTGTAAAAAATAGTGATAATTTCAATTATATATATATTAGTCACCTTTCCTTACACATATGTATTTAAAAAGTGAATTTTTGATAGTGTTAATTGCCAATAGTTATAGTTGTTAAATATGTATATTGATTAAAGTAAATGAGTATTAAAGAAACTAGCTATGATCTACTTATTTTAAATGTAATTTTAAGAGCAATTATGATATAAATTTATAAGAAAATTAGTATTCTAATATTAAGTTAAAACATGGGAGATATATTCATCTATGAATGGGCTTAGGCTAGAAAATGGGATTTTAAATATTCATGTAAAATTAATCTTATTATAAGATATGGTCCTGTGTATTCCTATAATCTCAGCACTTAAAAGACAGAAGAAGGATTGATTTATGTTCAAGAGTATTCTAACTGCAGAGAAAGAGTGTATGAGGTACCAGGTCATCCAGGACTATATTACATGGGCCCGACTCAAAAAGCAAAACAAAACAAAACAAAACAAAACAAAAAACAAAAACAACAAAAAACCCCACCTCATGTTTAGATGTCTAACTCTTTCTAATAATTAAAAATTAAATAAAAGTAAGGTTGTGCTCATAGTTGTACAGAATACACATTTTTGGGAGATAAATGTTTAGATAATGGTGAAAGCCATTATAGCATACTATTAATACTGAATGCTGATATGTCCTTGTCCAGTTTCAACTGGCACCAAGGCTGTGGAGAAAGGACAGACACAAAGACACAGAAAAGGTGACATCAGGTAGTCTGGGCTCTCTGGTGGAGAAACATCAGCAACCCTGGAAGCTCAGCTTGTATATACACACAGGTGAACGGGGGGAGGGTTACTGCATACAGTGTGACAATGTGTATATTACACACAGGTGAACAGGGGGAGGGTTACTGCATACAGTGTGACAATGTGTATATTACACACAGGTGAACGGGGGGAGGGTTACTGCATACAGTGTGACAATGTGTATATTACACACAGGTGAACGGGGGGAGGGTTACTGCATACAGTGTGACAATGTGTATATTACACACAGGTGAACGGGGGGAGGGTTACTGCATACAGTGTGACAATGTGTATATTACACACAGGTGAACGGGGGGAGGGTTACTGCATACAGTGTGACAATGTGTATATTACACACAGGTGAACGGGGGGAGGGTTACTGCATACAGTGTGACAATGTGTATATTACACACAGGTGAACGGGGGGAGGGTTACTGCATACAGTGTGACAATGTGTATATTACACACAGGTGAACGGGGGGAGGGTTACTGCATACAGTGTGACAATGTGTATATTACACACAGGTGAACGTGGGGGAGGGTTACTGCATACAGTGTGACAATGTGTATATTACACACAGGTGAACGGGGGGAGGGTTACTGCATACAGTGTGACAATGTGTATATTACACACAGGTGAACAGGGGGAGGGTTACTGCATACAGTGTGACAATGTGTATATTACACACAGGTGAACGGGTGGAGGGTTACTGCATACAGTGTGACAATGTGTATATTACACACAGGTGAACGGGGGGAGGGTTACTGCATACAGTGTGACAATGAGGCTTATTTAGTCTCTGTAGGAGCTATCTATCTCTGTAAGGAGCAGGGTATCGACCTTAAAGTGGGAGGAAGGTGTGATAGACCTTTTCTGCACATTTGCAGGAAGACTGCAAGGAAGGCTTAGCCTCTTTGCCACTTCCATTAGACTGTGGCACTGGGGGAGTGGGTGTCTTTGATGTAGTGATTTCCCTGTCAATAGCACAGGCCCTCACTCAGGGCTTTCTCTCTTTCCCACAGAGAAAATCTTGTAAATGTTTTAAAAATCTAAGTCTTCTCTCAGAAAGTATGAAAGACTGACCTCACAGAAATGTTATAGCTTTTTACATATGTTCCAGGCTTCCTTAATCTATCTTTTGATTATGCAATATTTTTATCGTACTTTTCCCTCAGAATTTTGGAACTCTCAGTCTTTTCTAATAAACAGTGTACTGTAAAGAGTAGGTTAAATGTAGCCTTTGAGTCATTTTTCCTTCTATGTTGAATAATGAGTTTATCTTGTGGGGAAGACTATAACTTTCTCATTTCCATAAATGCCACAGCTGAACACGTTATCCCTAGTATTATCTTCCAGAAGCTGGGGATCTTCCTTGTCTTTCTTTATAGCCAGAACATTTTGTGTATAAGTCTTTATAATACAGCATTGCCCAGGCCTGCGGGGGATTCGTCGAGACTCTAGGGAAGGAGGTGAAAGAATGAAGGGACAAGAGACACAAAGAATGAGAGCTAGTCTGGAGTTCTATCAAGCTCTGAAACTTTAATTTCAGGGACAGGTTATAAAGACACAAGAAAACGGGAAGTTGGGCGAGGGTCATTGCTTAGGGCTATCCCACTATTGAATCATCAATGTCTAAGACCATCCCACTGTCATATCCTTATTGCCCCTAGACCATCCCACTGTTGTAATCAGCTCCCAGGAAATGCCAGACGTTCTTTAAGTTTCTGGAACCTAAGACCTGTGAAGTCCCTTTCTTAACCTTGTATTGACTAGGTTTCCCAGAACAGCAGGTAATTTCCTGGGTTTGGCTCCCAGCACAGCATGTTTTGGAAACTGTTCATTACTGAACAGGTGATTATATCTGATAATAATTACCACTTGAAAAACAAAATTGAAAGGGAAAAAATCATTCTATTTATTGAAGTAAAGACACATCACATTGAAACACTCTTCTAACATTTGTTGGAATGCAAATTTTGACATTTATTGAAATACCTTCCTTCATCGTTCAACTGTGATCTACAGAAAACTTAAGCGTTTGAATATCTGGTTCCTTAGTTATATACCACAGTCAATAGAAAAACATTCAATATGTACAATGAGGGAAAAAATCATACAGCATTAAGACAGACCATTCAAGATGTATGCCAATATGTTTAATTTATTCTAAAAGATATATTGAAAATGAAATCATAGAACATAGTTCAGATCAGAAAAAAGCATTTAAATACAGTCCAATTTTGTAAAGGAGGCTGGAGGCACCACTAAATTTACACACAGGCAATAGAGTTTAAAATTA
>NC_047672.1:65759987-65820497 GCF_011762505.2 Arvicanthis niloticus
AAAACTGTAAATCCTGAGGTGACATTGAACCAGGAAGAGAGTGGTGCTCCTGTGGCTGGCATCGGAAGGCCAAGAGAGTGCTCGTGGCTGCTGCCCAGCAAGCATTGTGTCTCAGACTTTATAAAGCGGCAGCCATATGCCTAATTCAGCTCACAGATGTGCCCCTGTTTGTCGCAGCAAGAGTTTCTTGTTTGTTTTCTTTTACAGAGAGTACATTCGAAAAATAATGCTTGGGTTCACATAGTAAATTGTGATTTCAAGTTGGACCCACATGAAAAGATCAGTGGGAACCCAAGTCTTCTCGACAGACACACTCCCCACACAGAGGCCTAAGCTTTACAAAGCCCCCATAGTTCGAGGTCTCTACCACTAACACAACAAAGGTTTACCCCATCCAGGATCCAGGCTGCCTGTTGTCATCTCCGCTTGGCTCTGACTGACATTGGCATTTGTGACTTAAGTACTAGAAGGACAATAAACTTTAAAACCCTTAAGTACTTTCTTATTTAGTAGTTAGTCACTAACTTTTGACTGAATGAGTGAATTGTGATTGGTTTTATACTTTAATAACAAAGTGATATTCTTTTTATTAATTTTAATTTTTGGCATTATTATTATTAAATCTTTTTTTACAGTCTAGTCATTATCCCCCTCCTAGTCTGCCCTCTGTTCCTCATCCCATAGCTTCTGCCCCAACTCCCACCCCAATCTCCAAAAGTATGTCTTTACCCCATCCCACACTCCCAACCCACTAGACCTTCCAACTCCCTGGCACCTCAAGTCTCTTGAGGACTAGGTGTATCTTTTCTCACTGAGACCAGATGACGCAGTCCTCTGCTGTATATGTGTTCTGGGCCTCATATCAGCTGGTGTACGCTGCGTGGTTGGTAGCTCAGTGTCTCAGAGATCCCAGAGGTCCAGGTTAGTTGAGACTGCTGGTCTTCAATGTGGTATTCTTAATAAGTTCAAATTAAGAAACTTTTGTTGTTATTGTTATTTTAATATATAAGGTTTTGGTTAATTTTGGCAAATTTAATTTGGTTAAATTTGGAAAAAATTGGCAGAAGTATGTATAAAATATAAAAAGGTAGCAAAATATAAAACTTCTCAATATATTTTTGTTATATAGATTTTGTCTTACTCTTGGAAAGCTTTGGTAGTAACAGGACAAACATCTACTTATTTTACATTTCAGTCTTTAGAATACTCATTTTAATATCACAAATAGCAGAAACATTCTTTAAGTGTACTGTTAATTAGATGTTCAATGCATGAATAAAAAGATACATTCTTTTTAAAGTACCTGTGAAGAGGTTTCAAAATATGAACATATCTGGTAACCAGCATTAGACCAAGAAGGACAGACTCAGTGCCTCACAAGTTTATAGCCCTATCCTGCACTGTCCTTCCAGTCAGGCACTTTCTCGACTATACCAGTTTCCTGCACATTCCCAGCAAGCAGACAGTGTCCAGACTCTGTCACCATGAGTGGTTTGCTACTTTTAGAGTGCAGCTGAATGGGTCATATTGTATGCATAGGAATTCACTCTTGAATTTAGCTTCTTTTGCTCAATAACATGCCGAGATTTTTACACCTTATAACAGCAGGTCATGTACTATTGTTGTGCAGAATTTTGTGCTGGATACATGTCAACTCATTCACCTTTCCTTCTTTTCCTGGCCTTGCAGGTTAGTCACAGTCCTGCTCTCAATTTGCTGTTCTGAGCATTCTTGCACGTGTGTTTTGCAGACATGGATGTGCTTTTGCTGAGTCTATTTCTAGGAATACAATTGCCTGGCCATAGAAGACGGCTGTGCTGGGCTTCAGAAAATACCAGTATATGACTCTCAGTCATTGTCCACTCACTGCCAATTCCTAGTCAACTGCACAGTCACACAGTGGTTATGTCGTCTATTCACTCCGTATGCCACAAGCTTGCTAACGTCTCTTTATTCCAATGGCTTTCTAGTGATATCACATCATGGTTTTAATATTTGGTGACTAAGAAAGATGGGCACATTTTTCCAGTGATAAGGTTTAGGATTTTTAAGTGACCTTTGAAGACTTCAGTCTAAGGGCTGTTGGACAGTTGCCAAATGACGACGTTGGGGAGGCAGTTTGTGGCACAGCACGTGTTGAGTATCCAGTGCTGTGTGCAGCATACAGAAAGTCCTCTGTGAAGCCTACTTCCTAGCACAGCAGAGCCATTTGCCTTTTAAAACAGCTAAAATTTAGGCAAGGACTATACTAAAAAGGGGATGGGGGAAATGAGGTGAGCAATAGAATTAAATATAAAGTGGTGCTGGGAATACAGGGACAGGCAGTGGAATAAAAGTGGTATTGGGCTGGTTGAGATGCTACTTGCTTCCAGATAGTACTACCTGACATCAATCCCTGGTAAGCACACAGTGAAAGTAGACAACTGACTCCCACAAATAATCTTCTAATCACCACGTGTATGCATAGGCACACACAACACACGTGCACGCACACACACACACACACACACACACACACACACACACACACACACACACAGAGTAAGTAAAGCCGGACCAATACAGATGCAGCCATACATTGGACTGAGCACAGAGACCCCAATGAGGAAGTTAGAGCAAAGACTATAGGAGCTGAAGAGGATTGTAACCTCATAGGAAGAACAACAATATCAACCAACCAGACTCCCCAAAGCTCTCAGGGACTAAACCACCAACCAAAGAGTACACAGAGGGTACCCATGGGTCCAGCTGGGTATGTAACAGAGGATTGCCTTATCTGGCATCACTGGAGGGGAGCCCCTTGATGCTGTGGAGTCTTGATTACCCAGAGTAGGGGAACACTAGGCAGCTGAGGCAGGAGTGGGTGGGTGAGGGAGCACCCTCATAGAGGTGGGGGAGGGAGAAAGGAGTAGATAAGAGGCTTGTGGAGGGGAAACTGGGAAGGAGGATAACATTTGAAATGTAAATAAATAAAATAACCAATAAAAAATAAAGAGAGATTAAAACAGCATTTTCAGTCATGGCATTTAAATTCTTCAGTATACAGCTAAGTCCTGAATAATGTGCGGTATGTAGCTCTGGGTGTAACGTTAGGATTTAAAAACATCTGAATATCATGGATAGTGTTTAGATAGTAAAGAACACCTGAAGCGTCTCTATAAGCTAATCAGGCACATTACAGGGATTCAATAATACTGTCTTTGTAACATCAGTGCTTCTAATTACATTTCTAAATATATATAAAATCAGTAATATCATGAAACATGAATATTAAAAATCTAGTTAAAATCACGTATCTTTCAGTGATTAGTACAGTAGTAATTATTATATTGAAGTATGCATTTTATTTAATCTTCTTTATTTAATATTTGATATGAAGTAGTATTTTCTTTGTAAAAGGACCCATGCCTGCAGTGAACAGTGAACACTGTTCAACCATAGCACAAAGCAAAGTAACAGCTTTCTGTATTCGGACCTCATGCTCATGCCAAGGGCTCACTGTTATCTCAGTTTCTAGCTTTCCTACTTTGTAGTAAGTACTAAGGCAACATGATAGTTTATTTTCATTTTACAATGGATATCGTAGTAGAGGTTTAGTCTTGGCATTATTACCTTACAGAGGAAATATCAGATAAATTCAGATTTTAAGTAAACTACAAAAAAGTAATTCTTAAGAAAGTAAAACTATCTAATGTAAAAAATGTTTGTCATTCACTTGAAGTCAGTATTATAAAGAGGATTCATTCTACCCTGGTGAAACTTTAGTATTTTTAATCACATTTATCACTTAGAAATTTTAATAATATCCGCTGGATGAATATATTGTTTTTCCTTACTACCAATTTGACTCTTATTAGTATAGTCAGATAAAAGTTCTAAATTAAATCACACACGGTGTGATAAATGATAGACATGATATAGAACAGATGTTCACAGAGAGAGATTTGGTGCCCTAATTAAATATCTGCCCATTTGAAACGACTTGCTTGTTCCAAGATAGCATGCAGAATTTTGTCAGACAATTTTTCTCTCAAAAAAACAAAGCTCATTTTAAATGTAACCGAGCTCTGATCTTACTCACGTGTGTTATGTCTCTTAATTCTACATAGATATATTTTCTTGATTGTTATTCTTAGTATCTGCATGGGTCACTGAAGGTAAGTGGATGATCAGAATAAAAAGACAGGCCTATGGGAAGGCAGCTGATCACATGACCTTCTTAAAGGAGATGCCATGGAAAATTCTTCTCACCCTGGTACAGGGATGAGTATTATCTGCCAGGCACTCGTGTCTTGGTTCCTGTACATTCTATTAAACTGACTTTTTTCCCCACATTTCTGATACTCATAGTATCGTCAGGTCTCATGGAGAGCAGGTTGATTCTCATTTTGCTTCGTGCCTCCTAAATATCTTTTTTTATTTGTATTTAGAATAAATAAACAGGCTCCGATATTCACTGGTCTCTTATCCCAGCAACAACCTTGTTTACTTCGAAGATTAAAGTGTTGAACATGATTTCATGTCTCTATCCAGACTTACATATCTGAAATATTGAATTGGTATTTTAAACTGATTACTTATCACGTTCAGATTCAGGTTTTATTTCTTGAATAAAAACATTAGTCCCTAAGGTTCAGGGGAATGGTATCAGGATGTCCTCTCACAAATCCCTGTCTCATTAAGAGGCACCATTCAAATTACTACTGTTATATATAGCAGATGACAGGAGATTAATGCAGTACAGAAATACAAGCTCTGGGATGGTAAAAATGCAATTCAATTCAGGATTCTCCTAATTACTTATTGTTTAATCATGACCTAACCTCTCTAAGCTTCAGTTATCTCATGTTCAACCTGAAAGCATTTTTTAATGTCTAGCTTGCAAGGATTCGGAACTGAGAAACTGTTGTCGTGGAACTGGGATGTATTAAATGTACGAGAGTTAATTCATTTTCTATGATCCTTACACAAATGTTAACTCTGAGCATTCAAGGATTCCTATTTCTCAGAACAAACAGGGACAGGAGATATGCCTCACATGGTAAAGACTTGCTATGTGAAAGCAAAGAGACACATGTTCATATGGCCAGAACCCATGTAACAGCTTGCCATGGTAGTGTATGTCTGTAATTATAGTACTGAGCAAGGAAAGAGAGCTGAATCCCTGAAGCTCACTGGCCAATCAGTTTAGTAGCTTCGGAACCTGCCTCAAAATATAAGGTGGAGAATCATAAAATAAAGCACCCAAAGTCAATGTCTGGCTTGGAGATTACACACACACACACACACACACACACACACACCCTAGGGAGTACATAACATAAAAGTTTGAAGCATCCTTCTGTTGGACACATCTAAATTTAAATTCTTGACACAGCTTGTTTTTTCCATCTTTTCTACCCACCACCACCTTCCCGCCAATTCCCTCTAACATCTTCACAGTGCTTCTCCCACCAAACTTCCTATGTTCTTCCAAACAAAACAAAACACTGAATCTTTGTAGTGCTGCCAGTATGAGTGGGATGTAGGATGATGGACTGGAACATGGGCAGTTTTTCTGGGGCCACATTCCTAAAGAAAACTTACACTCACTTTTCCCTTAGATGCCACCAGCATCCAATAGCTCTTCAACTAGGGCTGGAATCTGTGGACCCCCCCTCCCCCTTATCCATGTTGAGATTTTGGCTGGCTTGATCTTGTGCAGGTCTTAATGCCTACAGTCATAGATTCTGGGGAATTTATGGGTACAGTGGCCTTGTCACATCTGGAAAACACTGTTTAGTGGAACAGTGTTTTCAGCCAGTAGCTCTGGTCCTTATAATCTTTCATACACTCCACAATGATCCCTGAACCTTTTATGGGTTAAGTGAGTGATATAGACATGTCGTTTATTGTTCTATTCTCTGTGAGTTGACCAGTTGTAAGTCTCTAAAGCAAATGGCAACTACAGCAGAGAATAAATCTGTGATGTGGGTTGAGAGTTGCATTAATCTGTTGGTATAAAATACTTAGGGCACAGTATAATACTAGTCACATTTAGCAGAACAATAGTTCTTCCCTAGAGCCTATGACCTACTCAGCCAAAGGTTGTTGGTCCAGGTAACAGTAGCAGATATGAGTTCTGTCTTTTTGTGAAAGGTTTAAATCCCATCAAAAAGTGATTGGCTACTTCCATAGTATTCATACTGCACCAGTGAGTATATTTTGTCAGGCCAGTTGTGATTCTACAGTTAAGGATTGACACAGGGATATGATTATTTCTTTCTTCCTCTAATAGCATGTGCTGCATCTTCCAATCCCCTGTAAGCTAGGCAGTAGACACATGTCTTCTATGTCATTATCCACTTGATGTCCTCATGTCCTAAAACTCAAGTCTATTGTATATTCAGCAAAATCATTTTACTGTTAAGTTTTGGAGGGTCATCAACAACGATGGCAAGAACCTAGAGTGTTTGTGGGTATCTGAGAACCCAGTGAAAATAACATAAAAAGAAGTAACCTGTACACGACACTGACCTTCATGATCAACGTCCTATGGGACCAGGGAGAGAAATTGCCCATATAGAGTAACTCGATTTAAACTCTTTACATGTGTGTGTGTGTGTGTGTGTGTGTGTGTGTGTGTGTGTGTGTTTGTGTGTGTGCGCACGCATGCACGTGCGTGAGTTAGAAAGCTGCTGAAGTAGTGGGTGTCCATATGGATTTTTCCAAGATTATTTAGTTTTAGTATTTCCTATCCATATATGTTCCTCTGCTCTGCCTTTCCATCATCAACCCACTTAATACATCAAGCTCCATTCCCTTCCAAAACTATTTTAATGTTTTCTACTCCAAAATAGAAAGAGAAAATTTTGCTCTGAGTCTCTACTTGACCTGAGAGTTTGTTTCTAACCTCATGGCTTCCTTCGGGGCAGCCTTTTCTAGTTTATCCATGCAGTGCTGACTGCACACATTCACACTCATGTGCTCTGCAACCACAAATGCATACACACACACACACACACACACACACACACACACACATCACTTTGCGGATTAGGTTCCCTTAACACATTCCCTTTGATTACATCTCTGCTGCTGTGGACAGTCTAATCTTTCTCTGAAAGCTTTCCACTTTTAGCTTTTAGGACCATATCTCTCTATGTTAAAAATAATCCCATGCATTTTGCCTTTGCTTATGGCATTGATAATAATAGGATTTTAACCTGGTGTGTGTTCTACAATTTATGCTTTCCTTGAAATGCTTATTTATACTTTTGGCTTTATTATCTATTTTTTTACTCTCACATTTTATCCCCATTCTTTGTCTTTATGGAAAATCAGAACCTATACCTATAGTACGTATAATAATTTCTTTCTCTTTCTTTCTTTCTTCTTTCTTTCTTTCTTTCTTTCTTTCTTTCTTTTTTCTTCTTTCTTTTTTTTTTTTTTTTATTTTTCGAGACAGGGTTTTTCTGTGTAGTCCTGGCTGTCCTGGAACTCACTCTGTAGACCAGGCTGGCCTCGAACTCAGAAATCTGCCTGCCTCTGCCTCCCAAGTGTTGGGATTAAAGGCGTGCGCCACCACCACCCAGCCATATAATAATTTCTAAAGGACACTGTCAGATGACACTTAAATAATAAGAAAAGTATAATTATTTTAAAAAGAATAGTTTTGACAAGAAAGGAGATGAACTAACACCTCCTCCATGTCTCCCTGTATCTTGAATGAGAGGCCGAGGCTGCACCAGCCAGATTGTGTGCCACGTCAAATACGCTGCTTCCTCCACTGTCCCATGTTTTTCCACTTGTCAGTACTTCTACTTGGACATTACAAAGCCTTATTCTCTGCTTAGGGTACCCTAACTCACCCTACAAGAGTCCGATCAAATGCCATGCCCTCTACAATATGTGTCTTGACATGTGTTAGTTGAAGTTAAGGACTTTTTCCCTTTAGGCTTTGGTTTTATTTGAAGAAAACCTTAATTGCTAACTGTTATTTTTATAAATGTTAGCATATCAATAGGGAAGAGACTGGGATTTTTATCTCTATGTCTTCAGGTCTGAACAAAACTCTGGCAGTAATTATGAAAGTGATTAATTAAAAGCATACTAAGTCAATATGCCAAGCTCATTATTTTGTTTAATCTATTAATTCAGAATCTATTATATTCTAGAATTTCTGCAAGTTGTTGAATTGATCTAAATTTGTAAAATATGTTCTGAATACACTTGAGGGCTTACTCTTTAAAGTTAAGAGAAGGTATGATCAATCTTAATTGTCTTACATTTTGAACTATCATTTATTGAACTATAAGAAACCCACACATACATAAATACATGTATAAGTATACATTTATGGTTATATTCCCAACTCATTGCACTTGTTGCTTGCTGACTTCTCCCTCTTCCACACAACACTATGTCACTACTCATAACTTTATTCTATATAACTTCTATAGTAAGGCCCTGTGACTTCTTTTGTAGCATCTCTCTGTGTAGGGGTTTTATTTAGAAAACGACACCCAGTATGGCTTGTTCCCAGGCAGTTGCCATGTTCCCACAGCTCCTCAGCTCTGACGGTGCTCTGGCTAGCTAGATGTGCAGGCCCTGGCACCCATGAGACACCAGCATGGGGGATGGCTCTGCCAATCCACCACATTGCATTCACAAAGCTCGCTGAACCCCAGACAATATCTGCCATCCTCTCAGTACCCAGTAGAAATGAGACTCTTAAAGCTTAATGATTATCTAAAGGATTTATATATATAGAAATGCTCAGTCAACAATATGCCCACACAATTAGAGTTGTTACTCAATATCTAACCTTTTGATAGAAGTTGCTACCCAGGACCGCTTTCAACCCATCTGTGGTTCTCCATGGCTGATAGCCTCCTTCTTCCCCTCCCTTTCTGCTTTCTCTCCTCCCCTTCCTCTTTTTCTCCCCTCTCCTTTCTCTCCCAGTTCCACCTCCTCTTCTACTGCCTAATTACTGAGATTCACTGCAAATACAATGTAGGCAAATAAATATCCTGCTACATCTCTGTACTTTTACTTGGGCTGAATTACATGCTAGTCAAGGAAAACTTTACTTATCTCTGAAGTGTGTGTGTGTGTGTGTGTGTGTGTGTGTGTGTGTGTGTGTGTGTCAATGCCTACATGCTCAAGAAAAGGGGTCTTGAAGCAGTGTGTCTCCCATTATTTGGCTTTTTTCCCTGATTCCTTAGTCCTGCTTCTAATTTTACCTATTTTCTTAATCCTGCCTCTGCTTCCACTACACTCTGCATCAGGAACAAGGGCACAGTCATACCCCATATATTGTCTTCTTTAACTTATTGTTGTTGGGGTGTCATAATATGTCAATCCTCACTGCTGAGGATGCCTTGTCCTACTTGCTTTTCTGACTTTACTATCCTGCTGCTGCTGGAACTACTGGCCTGTGTTCTTAACAGTCTCATTTGTCAGTAATGGCCTCTTGCTCCCCTTGTCGCTCGTACCTTCACCTACCCCGTCACTACACTCAGTTTGCTTCACTGCCCTTGTCTATTAAATGACTCAGACAAGAAAGCAAAGCAAAGCAAAACAAAAAAAAAAAATCAAACTTTCTTTTGCACACCAAACCTAAAATTTGATAGAAGAGATAGCATGAATCAGTTAGAAAGAGATGAAAACCAGCTTTGAAAAAGAAAGGAAACTATTGATATGCTTCGGGTTATCTCGATAATTTAATAAACCTTCTATCTTTGATGGTGCATAACAAATGTTTCAAAAGGTATCCCACAAAATGAGGATTTAGTTATAAAGAGTCATAAGCATTAACATATTAAATTCGAGAAAAATCTGAAAAGCATTAGAATTATAGCAGGAAGTTTTTAATAAATGGAGGATGTATCAAGATAATTTGAAAGAGTGAATTTGTTTCACTGAATAAACTAAAGGTGCGATCCCATTATAATTAAATGAGGGCACAACAAAATAATTGTTGTCTTCAGAAAATTAGCAAAATAATTTAAATATAGTCAGTTTCAGTTGAATGTAGATGTTTTGAGATAGGACCTCCTGGTAGTTGTTGCTTACAGGAATAGAAGAGTATATGAACATTTTCTTGTTTCTTTCAAACTTCTAGCATTATTATCATTATTGTTGCTTAATTTATATCTAACTTTATGTCTTCTTTACTTTAAATTTTGTCCTTCCATAGGTACCAGTAACTATGACTACTGATGTGATTATAGTCTTAAAATCTAAACTTCCTTCAAGCCCTGGCCACCACTGAGTAATTGACCCAACAGTTTTGCGATTTTGAGGTTGATATTTTATTGGAATCATATGGAAGATGAACTTAGACATCAGTTTCTTTCATGTAGCATAAAAACCTTTGATGTTTGGAAACGATTATATGTATCAAACGTCTGTTCTTATAATGCTGATTGCTGCATCATACTCTAGACCTACTGCAGTGTGGTTATTCATTCACCCCTCAAGGGATCTCTGTGTCATTTCCTTTAATTTGTTCATATACAATGCACTGTAGGGGAAGACTGACTCTAAGAAGCTAACACAGTCTTCTAAGACTTGTTTCCTTAGGCCATTCACTCCCTTCTAATGCACACAATGTGTAACATGCTTTGACTTGCATAGACTATGACAAGTGTGACAGGATATCATTACTATGATGAGCTTATGTGACAAACCCTGAAGAATCTTGTAGACCAGTCCCTAATCAGTTATTTTTCACATTGAATAACAAGTTACATCAGTTTATGGCACTGAAATACCTTCTAGAGAGGAGAAGCTCTCCTGGTGCCTGGAGAAGGACATACCTTCACCAAGCTTCTGGAGAAAATACCTCTTAACCCTTGCTTAGCCCATGTGGTTTTTTTCAGTGTTGAGTGAGTGCTTGTGACATGGCCTTTTCCCACATTAACTTAGAGCTGACCACTCTGATAAAGGCCCTGTGGAAAGCCCTGAGGTTCTTTGCCTTTGCTCATCCCAGTTCCAGCTTTTCACACCTTACCCTTATTACACACACACACACACACACACACACACACACACACGCGCGCGCGCGCGTATGCTGACGTCATGGGCTATGGGTCTGTGTATCTAGAGACCACATGAGCCAAAAGGCTACCAGTACACTAGTAACTAGAGAGGGGCAGGCAACTCTCCCTCCAATTGCATAGTGACAGGCTGTGTGAGCATGTCACCATGTGGCACCAAGGGAACCTTTGCTAACCTAGCAGCTACATTCTTCAGTCTTACCCTTCCCCCCAATAGTAATATTTTCATAGAGTTTTTCCTTAGCTCTAGATCATTTCTATATTCAGTTTCCTAGTACAATTAATATTGTTCATGTGTGTCTGATCTTGTATAACTCACTTTATTATTTATGGCCTCAATTCAATCTAGAATGATACAAAAATGACCTACTCTATAACTCTTCTTTAAAAAATCAGTGTCTTGCTAATCTTATTGAAATGAGTGAAACATTTTTTTCAAATGAGAAAGTTTGCATGAGTCTAAGATACTAGGATATCAATGCTACCTACCCTGTGTTGGCCAGTTCATGGACATTTCATTAGATGTGATATCAACCCAAACCTTAGCTAGTATTATGCAGCAAATCAGTGGTCTCCTCACAGGAAGAGTAGACAGTGTAGCAATTTATAGAAAATTTCCAGGAACACCAGCCAGGAGCCAAGCAAAAAGATGGCAATGTATTCAATATACTTGCTAACCTAGATATAAAATAGTATGTAGGCATGGACAAATCTAACACAGGCACAGATTGAAGCTTGACCAGTGTGTAGCAACTTACACCAACCGAGAAAGGCCAAAGATAAAAAATGAAAACAAAACAAAACAAAAACCCACCAAACCCCACAAATAAACAGAAACAAGTAAAAAAAAAAAAAAACAAATACTATTAGTATTTTCTTAAAACTCTCATTTCTTTAGGTGAATAAAGTGTTTTTGTAATAATAGGAATTTCAGGGGAGTATGGCAAAGAACAAACGGAAAGGAGCTTAGTGGAAGTGAGATGATGAATGGCAAGTTACTCACCCTGTTTCTAGACAAAATCAGGTCTTGTGGATTCTCTAGTGAAGTCCAAATAATATCAGTGAATCCTGAGGCTGAAGCAACTCTCCACATCAAATGTCATCATATTGGAGGCTAAAAGTGGATGATAATGAACCCAATTTTAAAAGAAACTGAAACCAGGGCTAGTGAGATAGCTCAGTGAATAAAAGCACTGGTCATCAAACCTGAGGAACCAACTCAGTTTAAACCTTGGAAGTTAGAAGGCGAGGACTGGCTTTCATGAGATGGCCTTTGACTTCCACACATGTTCCGTGGTATTCACACCTCCCATTATATTAATAAATAATTTTATTTGGGTTTCTGTTGTGATAAAACACCAGGATAAAAAGCAACTTGGGAAGAAAGATGTTTATTTCACCGTAGGCTTCCCCATTACAGTCCATCATGGGAAGTAAATCAGGGTAGAAACTCAAGCAGGGCAGGAGCCTGGAGTGGAGGCAGTAACTGAAGCAGAAGCTGTAGAGGAACAGTGGTTACTGGTTTCCTCATTTTTAGCATTCTCAGCCTGTTTTCTCATAGTACCCAAGATGACCTGGTGTGGCCCCAGACAGTGATCTGGCTCCCCCACACACACCAAGCATCAATCAAGAAGATGCCCTGCAGGCTTGCCAATAAGACCAGTCATTTTCTGGCTTGAGGTCCCTCTTCCCAAATGACTAGCTTGTGCCAACTTGGTATAAAACTAGCTAGCTTATAAGTAAATAATGAAATAAAAATAAAACAGAACATACTAGTCTTTACTTCAAACAATAAGAATAATATGAGTTCTACGAAATAAGATATTAAAACATCAGAAAATTTGATATGACTTCAACGGCACTTATCTATAAATAATAATGAAAATAATTTTCTGCTTTTGTCTATTTGTATGCTATATTGTACTCCATACTCAAATGTAACCTGCAAACAGTGGACTCTTCACCATCCTTTACAAAAATCTCAAAGGACAGAGATAAATTGAAGATTTCATCTGCACAAAATTGTACAAGATATTTTCAGTATTTAATATCTATCATCTATCATCTATCTATCTATCTATCTATCACTCTATCTACTATCATCTGTCTATTTACACTGCTGTGTAGAGATAGGTATGCTTTTATCTCACAGAAGACTATTTTTATGCATATAACTCTGGATTTATTTATATTCATTTCTGATAGGTATTCATAGCAGAATTCTAAAAGAGATATAATGATCTCCAACAGGTCATTTAATTCGGGTCAAGTTGTTCTGTCTGTGGCTCAGTGTCCTCCTGGATTGAACAGAAATTATAATAGTGTGTGATGTGTAGGTTGTGGTGAAACTGAATGAAGGTAAATAAAGTACCTAGAAGTGGTCCTGGGAAAATACATGCTCAAATATCAACCGTTGACATCACCATCTCTGCTGGTTTTGTAATATCTTACTTTCTCCTGCAACATCTTCTGCTTTGATCACCGTTTACAAATCTAATTTTTTAAAATTTTTCTTTTTGTTTTTCTGAGACAGGATTTCTCTGTGTAGCCCTGGCTGTCTGGGAACTATATTTGTAGACCAGACTGGCCTTGAACTCAGAGAGACCTGCCTGCCTCTTCCTCCTCGGTGCTGAGATTAAAGATGTGTAACACCACTGTTACTCGTGATATTAAATTCTTTTCCTGCTGTCACTTAAAAAGCACCCAGACTGACAAACACATATTGAATGTGATTTCCTTACAAACCCATTTTTCCATTCCTCACTACTTCCCACCTGCCTGTTTTCTTTCTGCATCTGCTTGTAATCTCATTTATAACATCTCTCTGCCAAACACATTGAGTCGACTGTATCCAACCCCTTTCCAATCCATTTCTCTTTTCCTTTCCACATCAGGATCATTCTTATCTCAACTGTTCCATCAGGGTGACATACTTTCCCCACATTATTTCTGATGTCAAATTCATCTTGCTGATCATTAAGTCTCTTCATACGTTTATGAGTTTCTGTTGGACCATGATGGAAGAAATCCACATGCCTGATCTCACAGTGTCCCTTCCAGCCTGGCTGTGTTATAGCTCTTCAGTCTTCATTCCCCCCTGCTTATTAATCTTGTGGTATGTGTTTGTTGAGGCAACAAGTATTTATTGTGGCTGCTTTCCTCAATCTTTCATTTCTATTTATACGAAATGACTTATTTGTTCTTTTAGGATATCATATCTGTGTTTAAGGTATGTGTGGCTAAGAGCTTTCTCTTAGTACCTGTGAGTTTGGATACATTTGTTAATAGATCTGAAATGATGAAACGTTATTTGTAAACTCAGGATTAAATTACCTATTGTATTGTAATAGCAACATATTAAATAAAATGTTGAGAAGTGACAAAGAAAGTATTCCCAATATTGGATCTTAGCAAACTGGTGTTTTTATTTCTTCATTAAATCATCTTATAATATTACTAAGATTTCCCCTCCTCTCAAGCCAAACCACCCTAACCTCATGGCCAAAAATAGTTTCAAATGTTCATATGATAGTTTTCCTTAAATAAGCCTTTTATAAGAGATATTGACACGAAGTCCTTCATCAGACTGTTTTAGTTTGGTTTCTGTTCAATGCAGAGTTCACTTTTGTTCTCCAATGTTCTTTGTAGAATCATTGTAAATTTAAATTGTTATATTTAATATTTATTATCAAAAGTAAAGGAAAATAAGCTGGGAATAGTGGCACATACCTTTTAATCCCAGCTCTCAAGAAGCTGAGGCAGGCAGATCTCCGTAAGTAGTTTAATACTAGCTAGGTCTACATAGTGGTATCTTGTCACAGCCAAAGTGGGAAAGAGGAGAACAATATAGGAGAGCACCTAGTGTTTGTGAAGTGCTTGGAAGAAATGATTGAATGACCATTTGCATAACAGCACAATGTTGTACACAGAGTGGAGCACGCTTTGATTTGAAAAGCTGACCTATTGTGGAGTGGTCATTAGATGAAAGCTTTACTCTGCATTGTTTGATCTTTACCCACTTCTCAGATGCTTCTACTGAAAGACCCTGCACACCCAAATCAAAGGTTTATATAATTCTATTATATATAGTGATCTCTTTCATATATCATATATCTATATAATATATGATATAAATGTGTATATGTGGCAAGAGAAGTAACTATACAGAAATATTAGTAAATATAGAGAGACATAAATCCTTAAAATGAAATACATTAAGGAGGTTATTATTCTGTTCCCATACTAAAATATCATTCTTATATTTTGGTAAAATGAGGAATTGAGAACAAAGAGAAAGGTTGGAAATTGAGGCTCAGATTCAGTCCCTGTAGCAGAGATTCGTGCTTCAGATATAGACTTTGACTGTAACATAAGAATCCTAATATTAGAGAACATTATTTAATTTCTTGAGGTTCAGAGTATAATTTAGAAATAACAGTTTATGCAAATATAAGATATCTCAATATAGGCACGTTTCTTGTTCTGTATATTTCTTCTTTCCTTCAGAAACAGCCAGGAGGCCTTTTATCAAGGCTTCTCTGAGTATTATGAGCATCTTTGTCCATTAGCCCTATTTTTTCTAACTTTCTTTGTTGACACTATTATGTCCAAAAGCTCTGTGGTTTCAGCCAGGCTGAATGACGAGTCGACTGTTACAGAAAGCATGCTTTGCCATGCAGCTGTCCTGTCCCTACTGCACAGATGGCGGATTTATTTTTCCTTTTACCAGCAGTTCCTTTCTTCCCCACACAGGACTGTGATCCTTTGTGATTGTGTATGACTCAATGTAATAGTAGCATCCAGCCTTGAGGAGTTTGCAAATGTGCCCAAGTAAAGGGGGGCAGGGAGTGCAGAACTGGGGTTGTTTAGAAGACTGTCTGCATCCTAAAAAGGAGTATGACCTCATGAGAAGCAGATATTCATCATTTTATAAAAAGCATCTTTGTCCTGAAAACGGAATTATGATATTTTTCCTTCATTCTGCATGGTCAGAATAACAGTAGAGCACTCAGATTGAGGGATGGTACACAGGGGGAGCAGGCAGAAGAGAATATCCAGATCTTGTAACTTAGTTAAAGCTAAAATTAGTACTTTCTTGCCATGTGTTTATGTCTGAATAATTTTGTCAAACAAATAGTCAAACTTTTGAATGTATATGTGTTAATTCATAGCTTCCTATACAATCTTCCTATATTATGTTAGAAATTAACATCTAGAAATTATTTAGTCTTATATATATAGCTGTGCATATGTAATTCACATCTTATATATATGTTAATGTCCTTGAATATCATACATTTAATAAAAAGCATTGTAACTCAGTTATTCAGCATTTCCCTGTCAGCTATCTTATGAATAGAGAAATTAAATACCTTATACTGAAAAACTTGTAACTATACTATAATTTTTACAAATTATGTATACAGTAACCATATATCTAAAACTGTTTAAAAGTAGCCCATTGTAATTGTTAATATGGTATTTTGCTCAGTAAATGAAATGATGATAGTTGGATCATGAAACCAGTTATAATAAAAGTTTGGTTTTTTTCTCCTGTTGCATACATAGAGACCTGCTTGGATATTGAATCATTTGTTTACATAAAGAGAATCCAGATAATCTACCTATGAGTCTTACTATGAAATGGTGTTTTTGTTTCAACTCAATCTGCAGATCAGAAATCTTTATAGATTGGTTAGCTATAAGTGATAGATATTTTTATCCCATTAGTTAGTCATTTTCCAAAATCAAACACAGATGTTAATAGGATGAATGAATCAGAGTCAGATGGATAATATAATTGAAAGAAAACTGTGCTGGTATTTCAAGTAATAAAAACTGCATTTGTTTTCTTAATCTCAAAATTAGTTGTTTAATTGTGATTTTTAAATTTATCTATTTAATTAAAACATAATTGCATCATTTCCTTTTCTTTCTCAATCTCTCTAATCTCTCCCATTTTTCACACAAATTCAAGGACATTTTTTTAGTTATGGTTTTACACAGAGACATATAACTAAATATAGAAAGTTTCCTAATGACTTTGTTAGTGTTGCTTGTTTGTGTATAGTTTGTGGGTTGGTTACGGGTATCAGATAACCAATTATAAGAGTCTTCCTCAGGAAGACAAATCTCCCCTCTCCCAGCACTTGTTAATGGTCTGTAGCTCCTCATCCAGAGGTGGAATCCTGTGAGATTTCCCCCAACCATATTGGGAATGTCAGCTGGTGTTATTATTGTTCAGGTCTTGTTTAGGCAGCCATATTGCTGAGACATCGTGTATGCACCTTCCCTGTCACATCTGAAAGATGCTCTCAAAGCCTGATCCTCTGGGCTCATATACTCTACATTCCCCTCTTCTGTGATGTTATCTGAAACTTAGATGTAAGGATTGTGTTGTAAATGAATTAATATAACTATTTTCTGTATTTTCACCAGTTGTATCTTTCAGTAATGCTGTTCTTCCTTCAGCTTCCAAGAGAAGCTTATTTGATGAGGGGTAAGAGCTAGACTTGTAAGTATTTAGACTGCAGTTAAGAGTTCTACTAGCTTAGAAAAATGGCTACAGTAAGTTCTTCTTCAAGAGCTGTGAACTCAGCAAACAGCTGGCTACGTTTACAGTACCAGGCATGATTTTCTTTCTGTTTAGAAGGGCTTAACTCCCATTAGACAGCTGTTGGTTACTACCAAGATGTAAGTGCCACTGTTGCACCATAAGGGGTTTCTTATTGTGCTGGTCACTATTGTGGTTTATAAGCATCACAACTGGGTAGAACTATTGGTTACAATCCTCCTTTGTCAGCTTGCATAGCACCTTCCAGCATGATGAATGTAGTCCTCAGGAGGAGGTTTCAGGGCAGAGAAAACTTAGTTCCTAGGTCCTCTTTCCAAAATACATGGTGCCTTCAACAATAGAGACCATTTCCCGAAGGCAACTCGCAGTAATAGCAGTAACCTAATAATGTTTTTGGAGCCTTTCAGACTCTCCTTACCAACAACTCTAAAGATGGTTTCTCATGCCCATCACTAGGCTTTCTGGTAAATAGTCTATGGCTCATTGGAAGGAAGAAATCTTTATAGATTGGTTAGCCATAAGTGATTGATTTTTTTAATCCCATTAGTTAGTCATTTTCCCATTAGTTAGTCATTGTATCTTCAAGTGGTGCAACTTTATAGGCAAAATGGGGACACACACACACACACACACACACACACACTTTATATAACTGTAGTAAATATAGAATAATGATTACCTATGACTATTTCAAACCTCCTTACAGTTATTTATCCTTCCTCTCTCCTTCTTCCATACTGTCCTTCTTTTTCTCTCCCCACCAAAAGCCGTTCCTTCTAAGTATAACTTTTAAAATGTGACTGTACTGGCTAGTTTCACAAATACCACTCATTTATGCCTGTTTGTATTCCTCAGTTTGTTTATTCTTACTTCACTCTGTCAAGTTAGCATCTTTTTAACGTTCCAGTTCATTTAGTCTTCGTGAAATGATAGTATGCAATGAAAATGTCATAAAGGTAAACATCAGAATTTGAATTAAAAATAATATATAAATTGACTAGAATATTAATGCTGTGTTCAAAAATTGCAAAATTCTATTGTTGTAAATGATTTTTATAATCTGTTGTGTATATATATGTATAGTAAACTAATTTATAGCATCTGATTGTGAACTGAAATTTACTGTGAACATATTAAAGAGTACATAAAAAAAAAACTAAGAATTTTCCAAAATTCTGCAGTGTCTTATGGTGAGCAAGAAGGTATTTGTATTTTAACAAGTACTTGCAAAAGTGTTTCAGGAAGAACATAATTTCTGGGAGCATTGCTGGTGCAAAGGCTCCCATCATTGCTAATTTTAAAAAGATTTATAAACTAATAAGAAAGCATTTTAAGGACTATAATATTTTGTGTGTGTTGAAGGAAGGTTAGGGACTCACAAGAAGGTTGATATAAAGCATTTGAGATTAGTAAAGCTGAAGTATGGGAAAAAGTCAAACTTCGGACAGATGTGGCCCAGCTGTGTCTTCTGTGCAAGCTTTGAGACAATCAGTTCTCTTTATGACTATATCAGTTTAAGCAACCTCCCCAAGTACTTCTTATTGAGCTTTAATGTCCTTTTTAGTCCAATAATCATAGTCCCTATTGTAATTCATTATTGATTATAACATGGTTTTTAACTGCTTACTTAAGGCAAGTTTAATATATTTATAACGCACACAAAGAATATTTTATTTACATCCAGAGCAGACTTATGAGGTCAGTGTTTATGTTAGGCTCACTGAGATATTATGTACACATCATCATGCTAAGAAAAATTTTGCCCTGATGTGTTCAAATAGCTAGTGTTTCTTGACACACCTGAAGAGGAACAACTTTCCTCCTGCCCCCTGATATCAGTGTTGATAGAATATGTGAACCACAGACAATTAAAGATGCTATAAAGTGTCTATTAGTGCAGCCATATAGCAGTATATGGAACACTACAGAAAAGGTAGCATAGACTCTGCAGAAGGTTGCATAGAAAATCATTGCAGGATATCAAAAATGTTGTTTTAAAAGAACATTTCCTTATGGGTAAATAGAGAAAAGGAATAGTGACATTCTGTTTCCAAAAGGAAAATTGCAATTCAGAAACTGAAAATATTATCAAAAATAATTTTTAAAAATTGTGATATGCGAATCAGGAGGAATAAATTTGGGATCAAAGAAAAGCCCTAGCTGCTACCCTACGGGTTAGTTTTGCTTGACAGCAGAAGGACCAAAGGACTTAGAAAGACTCCTAAGCATCTGTGTGGGAGGATGCAGAGAAAGTCTGTAGTGAAGGAAGAGTGTTGAGCTCTTCCAGCAGGCTGGAGACCAGCAGCGTACAACCTAAGAGCATGTTCCCACACAAGCCCAGTAGGCAAGGGACTCAAACTGGAACTTAAAAATATTTGAATGGAATGAGTACAGACACAGGAATGGCATAATAATGTTAAACCAAGAAGCAGGGAAAAATGAATACTGTAGGAAATAATTAAGGGAGAACCACAAGGAAAGGTAATTTTGACTTCAAATATAGATTAAAGTGAATGCTTGTGTAAAACCAGAAAATGTGACTTAGATGTGTTACACCTGTATGATGAATGCTGTAAGTGGCATTTTAGTGCAAGTGTCCAAGCCCTTCCCAAAATACTGAATTAAATATAAACATTTGAGCACACACCTAACAAATGATAAGATAACTATTTTCTTAATTGAAAAATATATTCATTTCGACTGCAGTTATGTATTGAGAACCTCTTAAAAGATACCCTGCAATGCTCAGCAAAGCAAACACACAACCCTCTTGTTTGCAATGACAGAAATGAGGAAAACTGAAATGATTATGGATCTAGAATAGAAAATACTCCGAGTCTTGCAAAGCCTCCTCTTGCTTCTGAGTCCTCTAGAAAAGTTGCTGTTTTCCAGGAGTGCCCTCTGACTTTCATGTGCTTATTCCGAGGAAGAAACAAGAAAATTTTTTACAAAATTTCATTCTACATTTTAAAGTACTATACAAATATCAAAAATTATCAGTAGGGGAAAAATAAAAGACTAGAATCAAATGGCAGAAGTCTAAGCATTCAGTTTTGCTTCTTTTTCCCACTTGCTTCTTTATGGTTGGGAAAGATTTCAAATGTTTGTTAGTGTTTGAATGTCATGTGAGAAGAGCAAAAACAAATGGTAGAGTAACCCCTACTACACATGTACTTATGATCCACATCCCCTCATGAAAAGGGTTAAGGTGTAGCTTTCATGATGGAAAGTACTGAATTAACATTGCTGGTATGTAAGGAACTTCAACTATTTCACTGCCTTACCCTCAACATTAGCAAAAGCTCGGAATGATTGTCAGATTTCTCCTGTGTTCATATGCTTCCGGTTTCTCCCTTTATTTCTCTGAGAATGTCCAAGTGACACACAAAGGAAACATGATGGTATTAGTTCAAGAGACTAATTATTAGTTGAAACCATTTTATTTAATTGACATTACACTTACTATCTGACCCGTAATGTCTTACAGTTCTTGAAATCCAACAGCTTTTAGGCTAGCTGGGTTCTAAGGGCTTGCTGCAAGTTTGCAAAAGAGAAATTCCGCAAACAGCTAGCATTTATATTTAGAAATATTTTTGACGTGTATATGTATATCTGTCTGCTCATGTTACTATGCTAGATGTTCTGCTTGTTTTCAGTGGTGGGAGAACACAATGAAGAAAATTGTCCGTATCACACTGAAGCAGAAAATACAGCCCACATGCTAATAGTGGCGATACCTTGTAAATTTAAAGTACCTCATTCAAACTAAACTCCAGCTGTTAAAACACAGATAATGAAAAACCAGTGTAAGTAGTGACCAACACCTTCAATAAGGTTAAACTCCAGAATCACACATTGCTTGAACCATGGACCTGATTACTTAGTGGTCACTGACAATGGCCCCATGCCTCAAGTTTTCTGGTTTATTGACCAAATTTTGTGGCAGAAAGTCATATTACTTAATTATCAACATATGTTTTTGTTGTGATATATATATATATATATATATATATATATATATATATGTATGTGTGTGTGTGTATTTACATTATTTGCTATGGCTATGGTAAAGACAATATGCACACACACACATATATATAATACATATTTATACTATATATAAATATATGTATTGCTTTTATTACTACAATAGCAAATGATGTAATTTAAAAACTTGAAGTGATCTGAATAATACCAGCAAAGCAGTTAAAATTTGGAAACTGCTTGTTACCAACATGATGTTAGTACTCTTTTCCATGTTAAAAATTAGTATAGTGAGCTGAGAAAGTAAAGATGACCTAGATCAGTGTGGTTTTTCTGTCACCTTAATCAGGCTAAAAAAGCTTCTACTTTAAGGTCATGATCTAAAAAGAACAATTAATCAAATAAAAACTACCATCACATCAGTTGTCTGATAAAAATATACTCAATGTCTTCAGCGGTCATCATCAAAACAATAAGTGGAGGGAGAGAGCAAGGGAGAGAAGAGAGGGACAGGATACTTTTAGTGATAATTACTGCCCTCTGTGTTACCCTCATATGAACTTCAAATTACTACATGCTGTCTTCAACAGAGTCTATAGGGATAAAGTAAGTAATCTGTACAATTCCTCTATCTTGTTTTTAATTTCATTTTAATAACTGCACGACTCAGTTATTATCTATTCACTTCAAATGTAACTCATTAATCTTGGAAAGCCCCCATCATAAGATGTAAAAGCATATGTAAAATACATTATCTTTGTTGAATACCCAGGGCAAGGACGAACATATCTATTTGTTCTTTCATTGGTTTAGCAGTCTAATCCCACAGTGAAAGCTGATACCTATTAATGCAGTGAAGAATAGGACCATATTTATAGACAGCTACATTAAGAATGCCCAATGTACAGATGGTCTAACTTTAGATAAACAAGCAAAATCACACATATGTTTTATGTGCTAGTTTGGATGGGTACTATGAAGAAACCAGATTGGGAAATTGACTTCTGAATGGGCAGCATTGAGTCAGACAATATAAACAGCCGTGAAGCATGTACTTGGTGCCAGTTATTTATTTGACATAGGTTTGACATAGGAGATTCAAAGACAGCAGTTAGAACATTTCCTCAAGCCCAGAGGCCTTTAAAGGAAAAAGACAAGTAGATACTCGTGGTTCTTTTTATATTGGTGTATAAAAAATAAATGTAGAATGCTATGGGCAGAAGGCAACAGAGCATTATGATAAGAAGTTGGGTCAGAAAGGGAATCCTGGGTTACAAAGGGGAGTCTGAGTTCTTGATAATATATGGGCAAGATTATCCTAAATGCATTGTTGAGCTAAACAAACAAACAAACAAACAAATCCTTAGAAGTTCTTTAGGATAGCTGGTACACAACCTAGAGGAGAAAGTGTGAGGAGAAGCACTCCAGTCGGCAGCACTGTGTGTGCAAGCCAAAGGCCTCAGGCTGCACTGGAGTGTGTGCCAAGTCAGCAGAAGAGACCAAGTTGGGAGCTGATGAGAATAAATTCACATAAGAAAGAAAAGTGCCTTAGCAGAGCAGAGGTCTGAGAAGCGGGCGGTGTAGACGATCTGTAAAGCTGTGTTAAAATCAGGATAATTATTCTGAAAGGAGTGAGACAAATAAGTTCCAGAGAGCAGGCAAGGATGAGAAGGAAGGGACAGTGAATATGAAGGATAAATGTGTATTTAAGTCTAATGACAATAGGGTGCTACCATCATGTTCAGTTCCATCTCTGTACCAGGCTTAAGCGCTAACATGTAAAGAACTTGGAAAAAAAAAAAAAAAACATCTTTTACCTCGGAACATAAGTGGTGAGAGCCAGTTTTCTGCAGAAGGTACTACGTAGTCTGCCGACCAGAGACATAGCTGCTTGAACAGATTTAAAGGGAAATTCTAGGGAAACAAGTTAGTGCCAATTGCATTTCAGTGATAGATTTGTTTTCAGTACTTGAAACCTTTAAATTCTTCATTGATGTTGATTGTGCTATTCTGGATGCAGATCAATTATAGATACATTTGTTTTATTGTTCTTTAAAATGTTAATGTATGTAACATGTAAAATTAGACATATTTAAGGATTTCCTATGATGCCTCAATATGAGCACATTGTGAAATATTGTGAATATTGTGAAATGTACTAATCAGGACAAATGTATATATCTCCTCAGATACTTATTGTGTTTCTTTATGGTGAGAACACTGAAAATTCTTTCTTCTAGATTGTTGAACAATGTTTTCAATTGTCATTATTTATAGTCCCTGCAACAAGACCCTAAAACTTACTATGTCTATCTTATGTGACTATTTATTCATTGTGTCTATTTTTTCCCCTCTTGACTCCTCTCTTTTTACTGTAGTCTTTGTGGGTGCGCGTTTTGCCACGCTGCTGGGGTGTTGGGCAGATGAAACATGGAGCGCCAGACTGCATTTACTCCGCGCCGGCTGGAGTAAAGAGCACCTATACTCCTTCAGGGGTGGAAAAACGCAGCCTAGGATGGAGGAGGCCAAAGCTAGGGGTTCCCAAGCTCCCAGGCATCCAGTCGTGGCTGGAATCCACATGGAGTCAGTCGGGATGGGAAGGAAGGGTCGGGGATCCATGGGCCTGAGACAAGGAGCCCGTGGCCATGGGGTAGAGGGCTCCCAAACTCTTGAACATCCAGATGTCACTGGTGTGCAGGGAGTTGGGAACGGACTGGGTCCACAGACTTCTGGACTTCCATATGCTGCTGACAGTCGAGGAGCAGCAAAGAACAGAAGATGTTGGCAGGCTGAGGAAGAGCCTGGGGTTAAGGGGATGGGGAACTCTGGCTTAGCTCATGGGCGGAAGTCTAACTTAGTGGCAGTTATCTGTGAGCACAGGAGGGCCTTCTGCAGGAAGCTTAGGCACCACGGCTCTGTAGGCAAAGGCTTTCGGCCTTCTCCATGCTCCTCATGGAGGCTCCTGATGAAAGAGAAAGTCCTTGGTTCCAAACTGTTTATTGATTGTTCATGGTGAAAAATGGGTGCATTTCCATCTTCTCAGGCTGGACTAGAGATTAAGTATCTTTTGCAGGAAAGAAAGTTTGAGAAAGGAAACTTACTGGCCAACCCCCCAGGGCCTCTAGATACCTCATTAGCGTGGAGAACTCTTTTCTGAGCTACATGACCATAGGTCCTATTTCCTAGATGGGAAGTGTGTCACGTGTTCCAGGCGAGGAACCTGGTAGGAAGCAAGGAGCCACCTACCATCTCAGGTGGCTGCCTGGGTGTGGGGACTCGGAACCCACTCAGCCTTACCAAGTTTCCTGGCACAGTCCACTCTCCCACAGTCTTGAGTGTCATGAATCATTCATGATATCCTCCATTGTCGTTAGGATATTAGATTTAATACCACGGAAGCTAGACATACAGATAGGAGAATCTGGAAAAAAGATATGAACTAATGAATAGACAGAAGGAAAATAGACAGGCAAGCGCTGCTGTCCTCTTGGGAGCTGCACAACTTTTTCTATCCTATTGTAACAAACAGTCATGGGTTTCGTGGCAGAAATCACCATATTGTCTAGCTCATGATTCTTTTTTTTTTTTTTTTTTTTTTTAAACTCTGCAGTCGGGTCCTTTATTTCTCTTTTCTACACTAGGCCATGAATTCGTATGGAATGGGCTCCAGCAGCTCAGGCTCTTTCCCGTTAGTCCTCACAAAGTGTGCTTCTCTGGGTGGCGCAGGCTGGCGCGTCAGCTGAACCCAGGTGCCCTTCTCTTCGGCTTCCTTTTTCTTCTGATGGTTCTCCTTCCCCCGCTTCCGGAAGCTGTCTCTGCTCTTTGAGTGCTGGATGTTCTCAGTCCACACATGGATCTTCTTGGCCAGAGTCTTACCCTTAACTTGCTTGTTTACAACGATGCCCACGGCATGCTGGGTGACATTGTAGACTTGGTTTTGCCGTGGTAGCACTTATGGGACATTCCTTTTTGAATAGTACCCATTCCGTTGATGTCTACAATATCACCCTTCTTGTAGATTCGCATGCATGTGGCCAAAGGAACAACTCCATGTTTCCTAAAATGCCTAGAGAACATATACCGAGTGCCTCTCCTCTTTCCCTTTATGTTCGTCATTTTGGTGAGTTAACCGGAAGATGGCTGCCGCGGCCGAAAGGCTAGCTCATGATTCTTTAAGTGAAAAATCTAAATGTATCTTACTAGGTAAGAATTGAGATGTCAAGTGGACTATTGGGGAACTGACTTCATCGTCATCAGCAGCTTCGAGAGATCAACTGTGAACTGTTACTACCCCATTTATCCATCTTCAGAGCAAGCACTGGTGGCCCTCACTTTCCCTATCATAAATTTAATTGGATAATCCTGTTTTTAATCATCAAATCTCCTTTGTCAGGGCTTATGTTATTCCATGATATCCATTTAGAACATCAGGTAGTCTCCACATCTCGAAATCCTTAAGTTGCGCCATCTGCAAAATGTCTTTAGTTGTATTGGTCTAGGAATTAAGTGTGACAAGAATTCTGTGTCGCCATTTTTCTGACTGTTACAGTATCTGTGACTTAGTTATAGAAAAGAAATTGAGACACTTACTACAAATTGAGTGCAACTGTGTTATTTCAGAAGACATAATGAAAAGTCTCAGAGAAGATATAAAATTGGAACAAAATTGTGACATTTCTATTAATAGTAGAGCCAAAGGGATGCACCTTCTTAAATGATCTCTTTCCTGGTTTATTTATTAGGAACTTCATATTTGCTATCAGCAGACTGATGGGTTTTAAATTAGGTTGTTTTCAGTGTGTCCATTAAAGAGGCAAATTCTTTTTAGGGCTATTCAGCCTTAACCACACTCAAAAATTGTTTTATGTCATAAAGCATCATTGACTTTGTATGTGACAATTTTATTTCTGATTTATTCCTGCTTTAACTTTTAACTGCTCTAAACTGTCAGAAAGCCAAGTACAGGTAACTTACTTAGGCAAAATGTCTGACAGCCACTTATACATTTTATAGGCAGCTGAGAGGTGGTGATGAAGCTGATACCTGAAAAGGAGATGAAATAATGACTTCAGACAATGATGCCTATGGTCAGAGGCTTAATTCACAACTCGGTCATCACATTAAACTGAGTGCTTACCTTGCTTTTACTATCAAGTGTTTAATAAGCATATTATAATAACCCTTGTGACAAAAACGTGAGTGTATTGTTATGACTTTACTTGATTCAGTAGCTCAAGAATAAAGGTAAAAGCAGAAAGAATATTATTTTAAAGACATACTATAATATTATTTTGAAAACATAATATAATTAACCTAAAGAATATTTGGAGCACCTCTATTTAAGTTATGCAAGACGGTTTCCCACATTCTGAGCAATAGCATGGAAACAAACAAACAAACAAACAAACCCAAAACAAACAATGGCATGTTCATTAGTGGACCAAACAATGACATATTCATTAGAGAAGTTGCAAACCTATTTGTTTTTAAAACTGAAACGATAAATTGTATAGACTTTTAGGATTAGGAGAATACTGACTTTTATTAGGGAGGTGAAAACAAATAAAAAAGTTTAATTTATTTATAATGTTAACATGAGCATTGTTGACCTAGGTTTTGCCACTGACCAAATAAATATGAAATCTGCATGAAAAAGGGGTGAAGCGATTTTAGTCATGGTCCTGAATGTTGTCTGGCACGAGGTCTTGATGTCTAAGACTACATTAGGATTCAGTGTTAGTATTCATGTCTTCTTGCTGTGGAATTTGATTTAACGAGTGTACGTCCCCTCACAGCCTCTGACGGGGTAGATGTTTCATTGATGTACCTCACACAGGATGAACATTCCAACATGATCATCCATTAACCAAATTGTTTTCAAAATGACAGGGCTATGGGTTTCTTGGTTGATCAGACATGTGCTGAAATCCAAAATTCAGTGTAAGTCTCAGGAGCCTATGTGATGGAAAAACTCAGAAAATTTTAAAGAAATTTTAACTTCATTACAAATCTAGGATTTTTTGATGACTATTTTTTTTTGCACTTCCTATTTCTTTCTCTTGTGTGAAATTTAAAACTCACTGTGTGATCCTTCCTCAAACACATCAACTGTTCTTTTTACACTTTCCAACACCTTCAGTGTTTGTACTAGTGTCTAGTGGTATCTGTTAGAGACAATAACCTCATTAGCAGCTTGAGATGAGAAGGTAAGTATTACAGAGGTTTAACCTATACAAGATTTTTGACATTAGCAAACATCTCGCTATTTTCTTTATGAGCTGTCTATAACTTTAAAATGTATATGCTTTTTGCTGTTTGTTTTCTCAAATACTTCACAAAGTGATCAGACTTGGAGGGGCAGGCAAAACTCACACAGTTGTTAACTTGCATGGAGTGTTCTGGGTTTGCTCTGCAAATTTATATGGAACTCTCAACACCAAAATTAGATTGTAAGATCTACAATTCCTTCTCAGTTGGCCGATTTTTTCTCTTGCCTTTGAAAATCATTTTCCATGAACACTTAAAGAAGATTCTCCAAATTTACTGCCATCTATACTGTCTTCTAAGTTGTGGACAACAGTGGAACAAGAACACATTCCTGCTGTACCCCATAGGGCCACACCTCTGGGCTGTGCTACAGTGTTTCAGATTCAAAGACAAGACCAGTTGGTCATAGAGGTCAAATTAGCTCAGCATTTATGGAAGGGTTTTGAAATTGAAAAGTCAGGATAGTGATTTTAGATGAGCACACAGAAAGAAAAGGCAATATATAGAACAGAGCACAGGAGGTAGTGGGGAGATGGTGACTCAAGGTGAAGCTTAAGAGAAGCGTATCCAGCTGTGGTCAGCGGCCGTGGGTTCGGGTCCACTGCTCACGAAAGACTGTGCAGTCCTTACTCACAGAATGTTCTGTGGAAAATTATTTTTTTCTACAAAAGTTTCCACAGTTGGTCTTATTGCTACTTTCCTATATGCCTTTCTTGTACCCAAACCACTCATGGCAGACTTGCTGAGATAGATAGATAGATAGATAGATAGATAGATAGATAGATAGATAGATAGAAAGAATTGTGAAATCTAGTAACAGTCAGGAAAATTTTCTGTAAATACATTCATAAAATAGAAGCCAATTGTATAATAATATTCTTGTGGAAATATCTTATTTAATTATCAATTAATGTAAAGACATATTAGAAATTAAAAATGAAATACTGAATAAAATATGACATTAACATAAATGTACATTGAAATGAATAAGTTATGAGCTAATCATTCTAAACTATCAGTATTGAATATTTAAAAATAACATATGATGAAAATTATTAAACTAAATATTCCAAACTATTGGTAGTAAATTTTATTCTTACTCTTTTCCAAATTATTCTAAAAATTAACAAGCCACATTAGGGATAAAAATCTCGATTCTCCTTTTATCACTGAATCTCTTTCAGTACCTTCTTCATCTTGTTTCTTCTCTGGACTATTTAACTGGCTTATCTCAGTGTAGCTAACATTATCTCACTGACTGAGAAAACCTGCTAATTTCTCTCTTCCCCTCTGACAATAGTGAGTGTGCATGAGGCTCTGCCAAGTGTTTGCTTATTTACAAAACACAGTGTGTAACTACATATCTTCCTGTTATCAGGGTCTTGATGAGACTATGTAAGCTGTTAGTGACCTAACCTTACTATGTTTTATGTGAGCAATTAAACTCTTATCACAATTGGCACCTTCACAATGTCTTTCTGTTTTCTTTCCAGGACCCCCTGTTTCACCTGGAGTCACACAGATCTGAGAGAGGAAGGGGCAGATGTCCTTTTGACCCCAACTCCTCCTTTGTGTCCATGCTAGTTGGTAATTATCTTTGACACAGACATGAGGTGTCAGCCATGGTGATTTAAAATGTATTTTAAACTTCAATACATTCTTTGGCATTTCTTTATACACTTTGCCTTGTCGAATCTATCAGCTGGTATCTGGAGAAATGATGCTGAATTTCAAGACATGCTATCTTTGGTAATCTGATTCTAAAATAACTGCAGATGCCATAAAGTACTTGTGTCTTATGATGAAAACTCAGACGTCTACAAATACTTGAAACAGAGTGATTTTTATGGTGGCATTTAGCATTCAGAGAATATAAGTTTATAATGGCTTTATAAAAACATAGCCAAAAAAATCAACTATTTAAAAATATGTCAATTTTCTATTCCACTGTATTAAATAATTTAGAGAATTTTACGTGTGTGTGGCTGTTATATGCTTATTTTACATTTTTTTGTTATCCATAGTAGTCAGCAAAAACTCAATTTAAAGTTATTTATTTAAATTTTTATTATACATTTATTCTCTCTCTCCCTCCCTCTCTCTCTCTCTCTCTCTCTCTCTCTCTGTGTGTGTGTGTATGTGTGTGTTCCCCACTTACCTAAATTCTTCTTATGCTAAAATATAAACTATAGTCTGATCAGCTCAAACTACACTAAATATGTACATTGAAAGAATGCAGTAAGATCATGCTACATGCTATATGATACATATTGCAGTTTAATTCAGAATAAATAAATGAGTTGCCCAAAGACCTCTCTTGCCACAGTGAAGTATGCTTTTCTGTATTATTTACATTTGAAAACAATGCCCTTGTCAAAGTATTTCAGAACTGCAGCAATATGAGGACATGAGAATTCCTATAAATAAACTCAATGGAAGCAATTCCTCACACCTAACAAATGACCTAAGAGTTCTCAGTATTGAGAGGCTCTGAGGGTCCCTGCGAACCAGATGCTATTATTACATTTTCAATGTATATTTTCAGTTGATCATATATATGCTCATTTCTCATGACCATTAACTCTCATTTCTCTTTGAAGAAAACAAGAAACTATAATTTGTAGAGACATCATATACTAAGTAAACTGATCAAACTTGGAATTCCTTGCTGATGTTTAAAAATATACTCCGAAGGGCTGCAAAGATGGCTTCTTGTTGAAGGGCAATGCTCTCCTTTGCAGAACTCTGTGGTTCACGTCCCACAGGTGTCTCACAACGTACTCTAATGCTAGTCCCAGGGGATCTGACGTCCTCTTCTGACCCCTACAGTCACCGCACCCACATTTACACAGACACACGTACAGACAAAACACTCAAACAATAACAATTAAGATTAAAAATATAAAAGTAAAACATGCTCCACTTGATTCACACTGTATACTGGAATCTGTTTTCTTTGAGTGCTTCAAGATTTTGATGCGCCTTGTATTCTGCTCACTGGATGTTTCTATCTGGATCATTATTCTCAGACACAGACAAGAAAAATTTTATAGGGAAATAAAATCTGATAGTAGCTCTATTAGTCAGAAGCTATGGCATTAACATCAAAATTAAAAATATTCTAAAACGAGAATTTTGTATAGTAAGTTGAGACTTGACTAAATATGTATTTTAAAAAATGTACAATTTTAAAAATGTCTACTTTAAAATATTTTAGCTCTTTCATAAATTTTTACATAAAACGTGGTGTGTGTGCACGCGTGTGTGTGTGCATGTGCACATGCAGTGCATTTATTTAGAGTATGAAGAGACCATAAAAATAAAAAAAGGGCTGTTAAGAGAGCTCAGACAGTAGTAATCACAGCATTAGGAGTGGCATTCTTGTTGAGGACCACATCCATAATTGCTAGACATTCCACAGGAATTGGCAGGATCTGAGTAAAATGCTTACATTTGATAAACTGAAGTCTGCATGGAGTATAGACTGAGACACTTTGGCAAACAGCAAACAAATTTTGCAATATTTTTCTTATTATAAAGATCTTGGAGGTTGGATAGTACACACCATGCCTTCCTATACAGTGAAATTCTCAAGCGTTTGAAAATGAAGACCAATCATTCAAATATTTTGTTTAAGTGGTGAACACGGTCCTTTTCATAGTGATCTATGCTACTCAAGAGACAGTCTCTCTGGAGTTTGTTTATTCATGGAATCTGGAATTTAAAGCTGGACTATGTAAAAGGGGGAGTATTACTGGAGGGACATTGCCAAGTGAATTTCATTGAACTACTAAATTGAATTACTCTGAGCTGAAATGTCAATTGCTTGCCATCTGAGGGCTGTTTCATTTATCCAGAAGAGAAATCAAATAAAAAAAAAATAGCTCTCCAAGCTAAACACAAGTTATAGAACAATCCCTCCAATGAGAAGAAATAAAAATAAAATTCTCATTTGTCCAATCTCAATCTCCCTCATTCCAAGAGTGCTTTGGAGAGATCATTTACTCTGTGTGGAAAAGCTGTATTCTCCGGTCTGGAAACCTGATAAGCTATGTGAACCACAGCTCGTTACAAGATAGGAAGTAAAAATAATTTACTTAGTTGAAAAAGCAGTAAAAATTAAGTTGGAAAAATGGAGTTGGTGTTGCCTACAGGGACTGAGAAGACGTGATATTTTATAGCCACGCCTGTTCTGTTCTGGTGGAGTACAACAGGAGCCCAACAAAAAGATGACCAACCTTCTTTTAGTCATTCATTATGTCTTTGTTCGATGAACGCCACACAATGGATAATGCCTGTTCTCATGAAGACTAACATAATGAGAAAATGATAGCCATATTCACAAGACAACAAGGCCTCACAGATGAACAGTATCATTTCTATTAGTTCTTCGAAAAATATTTCACACAGTGTGTTTTGATCATGCTCACCCTTCCCCCAACTCCTTCCAGATCATACTCCTTCCCTAACCAACCAAATTTGTGTCCTTTTTTTTCATCCCCATCAAGTCCAGTTTGTGCTGCCAAGATAGTCTCTTCAACTGGCTCATACCTCCTCCTCTAGGAATGCGACGCCTTGTCTACCTCCCCTCTCCATGTTGGCATTTTGTCTCTTTGAGCTTACACAGGCCTTGTGCAAACTCTCCTAACCACTGTGAATTCAGATGTGAATCTGGTCTATACATGGATGAAAGCTTCTCTAGTAATATGTTTCTATATGACTTCTTCAAATGGCACATAATGTTATTTACTCCTCCTCACATTCTCTCCTCTATTCTGTGCTTCCACTTCTCAACCCAAGCATTCTTCAAAAACAACAAATATTTTATAGTATATCTTAAGTTTATATATTGAGCCAGAGTCTCGCTATGTAGCCTGGGCAGCCTGGAACCCAATATGTAGTCTACACTGATCTTAAACTCACACACATCCACTTGTGTGTCTGTCTCTCAAGTTCTGGGAATAAAGGTGTATACCAATATGCTTGTTTATATCTTAACTTTAATTTTAGTTAAGTAATTCACTTAAGATTCTCTACAGTAACACTGAATACTATTACTAAGCAAGTGAAAAAATTCAATATGTATGCTTTTTCTTAAATTTGGAAATAAATTGATAACAGCTTCTATGTTAAAAAAATTCAATGATCATATGGAGTCATGTTCCCTATGATCAGAATCTAATCAAATTGAAGTTAAACATTAGTATAGCTTGTTCTTCAAATGTCATTGAGACCTCATTTTGGTGGCATACATAAAAGCTCATGCCTCATGCACAATGTTTTTTATGTGTTTAGCCAATTTCCTCCTCCAAGATACTCAGAAATATTATATCAAAAGCTGTTTTAATTATTGTTAAGTTTTTAACAGTTTAAAAGTTATTGATATCCTAAGGTTTGCACTAAACTCAATTGCTTTGTTACTTCCTTGTGGCTCTCTAATACCCTGAAGGAACTCAGGACCTAACTTACGTAGTAAAATGAAATAATAAGCACATTATTTGGTGGTCAGCAAAGTCAGAATCCATGAACTGTTTTCTTTGTGTCCCATATTTTCTTTTTTTTCAGCTTTTATGATAAGGCAATATACCTCTTGCACTTTCTCTTTCAATCATATGGATACTTTTGGTTTACATATTATTTTTCCCATTAATTTTGTTAGAATTTCTGGTGTACTGTAATCCTATCACAGCTGACATACTTATACCTTATTAAGATGAAAGGAGCTAGTTACAGAAACCGCCTTGCTGTGTCACATTGTGTGTGTGTGTGTTGTAACGTGTGTTTGTGGGCACCTGTGAGTGTGTGTGTTTGTATGTATGTGTGCTGTAAGCGCATATGTGTTTACAGGTGCCTGTGCCTCTTCTCATGTGTGTAGTAGACAGTGAGAATGTTAGTTGTTGTGCTTTAACAGTTTGCAATTCCTTCCTTTGACAGAAGGTTTCTCATTGACCTGGAGTTAGCCTGGTGTCCAGGCTAGCCCCGGGAACCATCCTGTCTCCAATTGTACAGTTCTGGTTCTCTAGGCACCTGTGAGGATGTGCCAGCTTTTTGCATGGGTGTCCAGGATTTAAACTTCTATACTCATGCCTGCCTAGGACTGCTCGACCCCACGAAACCTTTTCCTCAGCTCTGCTTCTGTTACCTCTTAATAGGACATTCTCAGGGATATAAATTAAAGATTTAATATTTGATTTCAGTAAATAGCCAGCAAAATGGTTTAGCAGTTTAAAAGTACTTGCAACACAAGGAGGCTTGAGTCTGATTTGCGGATTCCACGGGAGAACAGATATCCTCTGATTTCCATGTGTTCTGTGAAACACACATTTTCATTATTATACACATGTGTGCAAGTGTGCACATGTGTGTCGGTGCACACACACACTGTAAGTTTTAAAATATTTTAAAATGATTCCTTTTGTATATTTATGGTCCCAATGTGAAGTTTTTTTTTTCAGCAAAGAAAACTACAGAGTCCATAAACATTAGAGTTTTTGTGATGTTTCATTAAAAAATTATATTTAGAAATATACCCCATTACCAGTTCTATGCATTATACATAAATGTTAATTGAACAGAACATAATTGAAGCCCATATCAGGAAAGCACAAGCCATTGTTTGAAGTTCTTAGTGGCAAAGATTTTAAGAATAAGTCATCATTTCCTCTGAATTAACTATATTTATATCAAGAACAGTTAGGAATGAATATTTCTTTCTTGAGTTCGCCCCAACTGCATAGATAGAGACTTCCAGTTACTCCCTTACCACTTTGCAAGAATATCTTATTCAAGGCTGCTGCTCTCTTACATTGGCAAAATGCCCACTGTCTACACGCTTCCTGCAGCTTCTGGCCATGGCTGTGTCTCTGAAGAGCTATTTAAATACTTCGCTTATATTGTAACTATTTCCTCAAATACAAGGAAAAGGAAAAGAAACACTCAGTGTCTCCCTAAAAATATCCCTACTCTCCAAGCTCATGTCTCTGTCATGTCCCTCATGAATTTAATTGACCATGACTGTATTGATTGATGGGACTGGTTGCTTAACAAGCAAATACAGCTTCAGACGTGAGTGTCAGCTAAGGAACACACTTTTCTTTTACATTTTGGCCCCAGAAACTACCTTCTTAACATTGATGATTATGGCTAGTCCATAGAAAGACAGAAAACCAAAATACCCAAACAGCTAACTGCCTAATGACTTACACTCTCTCTCTGTGGGCTCTTTCAGTATGGATGGTCACTTATTCAGAAAGCCAATGCATTTGACATTATTATAAATCTTAGAGCATGCATTTATAAGATAAATAGGAGAAATCTTTGAGTTAAATAAAACAAGAAGGTTGCAAATAACTATTGTGAATTGCTCATACTAGACAGTTAAAATAGCATTACTACATCATGAATAAAAATTCAGAGGATATACAGTTTACTAACTAAATTCACACTGAGTTTCTTAAAACACTAAGGGAACTTTAGGCTAAACTGCAAATAGAATCTCATTATAAGAATAAAATTTTGCAGAAAAGTGTTTATTGCATATTTTACCTTTACAGTGACTTACAATAGCAACAAAGTTTTGAGGCTGCAACTACTGTGGACAAATGCTAGAACAACATGGAATTTCAGGCTTCATGACTTTAAATTGTGAAATTATAATTAATGTCATAATATTAATAATTATTATTGTTATAATATTCATGTTTCATGTTCTTAATTGTTCTTAATATTAAGATTAAAATAAAAATGCAAGAATTTAATAATTCATATAATGCCTGATAGATTCCTATCAATTGATTTTTTTTTCCTGCAGTCATTCAAAAAAATAATCATTGAGTTTGAGGAGAGGCACAGGAGTTTGAGGGTAGAGATGGAAATGATTTAATTACTATACTCATGAGTGAAATTAAAAAAAATTCAGATAAAAATAAATCCAGTCTTATCCTGAGAACTTTCTATTATATTTCCTAGCATTTTTAATACCTAAAGGGAGGTTTAGATCCATGTGGCTGTTAATTCATTAAGGTGCTCATTGATTCAATAAATGTTTATTGAGCATCCCCAGACATTAATAGTGTATAATCAATCTCAAGTACACGAAGACCCGATGGAAACACAGCCAGATGACTGGTATGTTAGACATAAGCCTGGTGCTCATGGTGGAACGAAGCAATCAAGGAAGGTCTGAGGAGGAAGTGAGCAGTAGCCATATAAAAGGTAGCCCGAGGGAGTAGAGGTGAGACCCCGTGGTTTCCACAGGTAACCAGGATTTTAAGACAATAAACGCTTTTCTTAGGGACAAATTGAAGATTTGGAGCTGGAAGTTTAGTTTGGTTCCAGTGCAGAGTTATATCCATCATAACTAATCTCTATGTGTAGAGATTAGTATTGAGTATGATAAGTTATATCCCCCAGTCAAAATGCCCTGAAAACATGTGTCTTATGCGCATGTATAACTAGTTAGCTGCCTAAAATTAATACAGCATCACTTATCATTCCAATATAGTTCTATAACAATCAAAAATGCCATTTGGCATAAATATCGACTTGTCTTTATTCAAAAACATCAAAATAGATAGGATATAAGTTAAAACTTTGTCTAAGACAATACATTGGAGAGCATAGAAATTTAGAGCCTAGGATGTAAACTCGTACCATTTTAAATAATGAAAATAACGTTAATCTAGATGTCATTTGTTGTTTGATTCCAGGAATTACAAAATGTTGACTCAGCATTTTAATGACACCAAATATTTATAATTTTAAGAAGTATTTTTAAAAATATTTACTTTTTTTAAGTATTTATTTTTCTTTAATATAATATAGAATAGTTTCTCTCATTTAATTAATTTTTTATTAATCATACCTAAAGCCTAATTCTAATTTATTTGTATTTCTTGTTAATGTATTATCTTCTTTTCATTTTTGAGGGAGGGGGGAGGAGGGCAGGGGTGCAGGCAATGGTTTGCCAAACAAAGGACCTATGTATTATAGCTTAATTTTGTTGCTTTTTTCACAATGATAAAAAAACATGAAAGCAGAAACGCTTCCTTTTGAGGATCAGCTAACATGCCAACCAAAACACATTTGGTTGTTTCCATAGCTTACGGTGTTTAGCACCTGGCTAGCTCCTTTGAAGTTTAAATTTAAAAGTTTATATTTAGTGATTTGAATTTTTCATGAAGTATTTTCTTTCATCTAACTACAAAAAGAGAAATTGGGTAAAAATGAAAATATATCATCTTGGAGCACACAACCAGCCAAGAAAAGACGGTATTTGCTATTGTAGGGCTGCCATCTACTGGCTCACATGGTCGTAGTTCGGCCTTGATCAAGAGAAGCAGAACTTTGAAACTGAAGGAAAGGAAAAGAATCATAATGTTTTAAAAACCCAGTCTTCATAGAAATCTATCTATATTTTAATGTAGATTCTATTACTTTTTATCTTATTTCATTATCATCACACCTCCTACTTTGCATATGTTGATACTTGACACGAACATAGCAGACCTCTCTCCTTATTATAACGTGCTTTCTTGAGAAAGCTGACTATAGCTCCAAGGGCACGAAGAACAAACTGATCGCTAGCCATTTTTCACCCTGATTTGCTGATTGTGAACATTCTGCTCATTTGTTTTTCCATTTATTGATTGCTTTATGAAAATTATACCCTCAAGTGAGGTCCTGTGAGCCCAGCCTTGATTCAGGCTGGAATGGTTACTGGTGTGTGCTTGGAAGCTTTCATCCAAGCTTCCAAGCTGTTGAGAGTTCAGAGATGTACAGTATGACTGTCATGCCCAGAAGAGTTTATTTCCCAGGTGTTCTCAGTGTTCTCTAGCTTTGATGATCTTTCTGCATCCTTTTCTGCAGTATTCCCTGATCCTTTGTAGATGTCGCGTGTTGGGATTCGTACTTCAGAGTCACTAAGTCTTTCTTTTCATCAGTTATAAATTTCTGTAAGAACCTCTGTTTATGGCAGAAAGACATTTCTTTGATAACCAGATAATCAGAGCTGCTATGATCTGTGACAATTAAGATAAATATTTAGAAAGAGTTGGCTATTAGGTCAATTTATCAAAATGGTAATAATATTTTTTTCTCTAAGGTCTGTAACTTGTCTATTCATGGCTTCTTGCCTAGGTTTACAGTTATAGGCATGAGTTGCCTCCAACTGAGCAGGTCTCAAGTGTAAGGAGACAGCTATTAGCTATCCCTAAAATATTAGTGTCAGTATTCCGTTGTTGGGCATATCTTGTTGGACAGATCATTACTGTAGTTTATAGGGTCAGCTATAAGCAGTTGATGGCTGCTAAGGGAGAGAGAACCCATCAAGGTCTTCTGATTTCCTGTGCTCAAGATGTCAGCCCTATCTATATTTCTGATCACATGATCCACAATAAATGTGATCAGTAGAAGACAGACACATAAAAGCACATACATATGAAAATGGACATACATATATATTATATATGTATTATATATACAAAAACAATAGTTACAAAAGAAAATAGCATACATTTGAGAGATGATGTAGAGAAAGTATAGAATAAGTTAAAAGTGGGAGAGGTTTGTAGAAATGTCATGTATATATACATATATATGTAAATAACTATACACATGTAATTGTACCTAATATATGTAATTATAATAAGTATATATAAGTATATTAATTATATAATGCATTATATATTATATATAACAACATATACAAATATACAATATAACATATACTATATTACATAGTATATATAATATTATATGATATATAATATTCGTATATATAGTTAGTGCATGCCACTAAAGTAGCAGTTGTCCTCCCAAAATAAAGCAAAACATTGCTGTAACATTTTTGGAAAAGACAGTAGCTCTCATATTAAAAGTGAATTTGACAAGATATTGAATATATGTCCAGCATAAAGAGCAGGCTGCTAATGAGAAAGCTCTCTACTGGATTTGGGAACTGCTTTTACTCCCTCCACTACTTGACCCACCTTTGTGGACTGTCATCATTTCCCTGCATGTAGCTGAGAGGATATTACCTTAGCTATCCCGAAGTCCTGGTTACAGAATAGTGACATCTTGACTTAAAAAGGGGCAAATACTCAAGTAAGAGTCTATAAAGGATGTTTCTATTTAATCTACTTCAAGGTAGCATTTGAAAATTATGTTTGCCTAGTTGAAAACTGAATCTTTAAATAAATAACATTAAATAAGCATCATTTTGTTGTAGAGTGCAAATAGGAAACTGAAAATAAATAATGAAACTAAACAAAAGAGTGGATTCTTTTGTGAGAAGATTACACTTACTTTTACCATACACAGTTTTTTCATATATAGTTTTAAACACCCATTGTGTGCTTTGTGGACAGAAAAGTGTCTCATTTATATTTGCTGTTTTCAAAATATAATAAAAATTAGTTTATTGCAGTAATACTAATAAATACTTCTTTTAAAACTTCAAGTTTGATTTATCACTCCTTAACCTATTTCTCACTGGTATAACAAAACATTTTTTTTAAATCAATAGTTGGCTCATGTTGAAAATAAACATCTTTATAAGTTGGCTACTTTTCAGACTTTCTACCATATGAATGCATGTCATAATTTAAAACTTTTAAAAAAGTTTTAGTTATTTTATGTTAGACAAAAAAACAACAACACAAACTCTGAGACAAATCTAATATATTAAGTATGTAGGCAGTACAATTAATTTTAATATAAGAGCTACAATTATCTTCAGTTTTCACAATTGAGTTAATATATTTGGTTAATTTTTTTTTAAGATTCATTTACTTTATGTATGTGAGTACACTGTTGCTTTCTTCAGACACACCAGGAGAGGGCATTGAATCCCATGACAGATAGTTCTGAGCCACCTTGTCATTTTTAGAAATTGAACTCAGGACTATTGGAAGAGCTGTTAGTGCTCTTAACTGCTGCACCATCTCTCCAGCCCCTGGTTAAATTTTTCATTGGATATTTTCTTTATTTACATTTCAAACTTTTCCCAGTCCCCTCTTCATCCCCTATCTCATTCTCTCCCCCTGCTTCTATGAGGGTATTCCCCCACCTACCCACCCACCTACCCATCTACCCATCTACCCACCCATCTACCCACTCACCCACTCACTCCTCACTCCCCACCCTGGCATTCCCCTACACAGGGCACCGAGCCTTCACTGGACCAAGGGCTTCTCCTCCCATTGATGCCAGATAAGGCCATCCTCTGCTACATGTGCAGCTCGAGCCATGGGTCCTTCCATGTGTACTCTTTGGTTGGTGGTTTAGTTCCTGGGAGCTTTAGAGGGTTTGCTTTGCTGATATTGTTGTTCTTCCTATGGGGTTGCAAACCCCTTCAACTCCTTCAGTCCTTTCTCTAACTCCTCCATTGGGGACCCCGTGTTCAGTCCAATGGTTGGGTGCGAGCATCTACCTCTGTATTTGTCAGGCTCTGGCAGAGCCTCTCAGGAGACAGCTATATCAGGCTCCTGTCAGCAAGTACTTCTTGGCATCTGCAATAGTGTCCTGGTTTACTAACTGTATACGCGATGGATCCCCAAGGTGGAGCAGTCTCTGGATGGACTTAGTTTCAAAACTTATAGCAAAAATAATATATTAAATAAGAAATATGATTGTTGTGAGCTTTCTTAAACTTTGAGGTTCTTTTAATCAGAAGTATCCACTTAGGAACACATTTTGAGTATCTGAAGAGCATCACTGGGGGCCAAGGAGAGGCTGAATCAGTAACGTGCTTCAGTAAGGGTGTGAGAACCTGTGTTTGAGCCTCAGTATCTAAACAGCCCAGCCTGGCATGTTCTTTTAATTAATATGCCTAGGAAGCACAGGCAGAAAGACCAATAGTTCTCACCAGTCATTCTTTTTGCTGAGCCAGTGAGCCCAAGACCCAGTGAGAGACCTTGTTTCAGATAGGGATGAAAATGATGATGATGATGACAATGATGATGATGATGATGAAAAAGAATAGGAAAGAATGAAAAGAAGAAATAAGATACACAAAGAGTACCACCCAAATTTGACCTCTGATTTCTACACACTGGCAAACACATTTGCAGCCTAGTGGATGCCAGCACACATGCAAAAGTATGTATCCAAGTATAAAAGTGTATATAATATATAAACATAGAAAACATCCAATAAGGTATTTTTTTAAGCATCATCTTTTTCTGTATTTATTTTCAGTGCCAGCTACAGTTCTGGGCACACAGCGAGGGAGTAATTTAACTATGCTAAACGAAGTTCCTATTTCCAGAGATAGGCTGTGACTGTTTACTTCTTTGCCAGAGACATTCATCTGGGACAGATCAGGACAGCGAGACTAGGCTTGCCCAGAACAGGCCTCCTGGGCTCACTGATGCACAAGGATTACAGTCCGTGGTAATGAGAAGGAAGAACATTCAAAGTTCTCATGCCTCATAGGTGATAACATTTCTAAGGTCCAGTCATGCCCTCATGTTTCCTATTTTAGAAAAGAATGTTGTTCTCTCCTCCTAAGCTATCGTTAATATCTTTATTGCTTTCTCTAAAAGCACATAGTGATTTCTCAAGATCCTACATATATTTAAAAAAAAAATCCCAGGACCTTGTTTTAAATCTGCGGCTTCTCCTCGTGCTGCAGCTAAGATCAGTCAGTCATACTGCTGACTAAGAACTCTTGAGCTCTTTTTACCAGTCTCCTCTGACTCCGCTGTAAACTCACATATTGGATGACTGCAGATACAACTTCAACAAACTTTGTATTACTGTGGTAAAATCGTATTAAAGTCATCAGGTTTGATATAACAAGCACTCACATTAACTGAACCACATTTAATCCCCGATACAGCAATAACAATAGAACAGTTGGTATCGAGGTTGAAAGAAGCTTGCTAAGATGATATGGGCCCAGGCAATGTCACCAAATAGGTCTCAGCACTCACCAGTGTCCCCCAGTGCTTTTCTCCTAACAACACCAAGTGCTGCTGCTTTTCCCGATTCAGAAAGAAAATGGTGCCTGGAATTCACAGCTAAGAGGCAAGTGAGGCTTGCCCCACAGCTTTGTGGCGTCTCATCCATGCCTTAAGCGATAGTGCTGATGGCCTCAAGTTGAACGTGTGTTAAACTGGTATGTTTGACATAGCAGTGGCTTCTACCTGACCCTCAGCTGAGGGGACAGGCATTGACTTGTTTTCCTCTGTGTCGCCTCTGCAGGTAATGAACTGTTTGCTGGCCTCTACAGTGACTACTGGGGCAGAGACTCTGCCATCTTCCGCAGCATGGGGAAGCTCGGCCACATTCGCACTGAGCATGACGATGAGAGGCTTCTGAAAGGTAGAAGTGAGGAATCAGACACGTCTACCATCCAGGACTGAGTCTACCATTTTGATAATAAAAATATAAACTCAAAAGAGCCTTTCTAACTATCATAGTCTTCTGTCCAAAATACACGTGTTCATCACTTCATGTATAAAATATCCTAATTATTCAGTAAGTTTATTTATAACAAGTCTTAGATATCAAGAATTAAATGAAATGAAGATGAATATATGAAAGTAGAGACTCAATTAATGGCTTCTGCCTGCCTCATTAACTGGTATTGCTACTGTAGTGAAGGCGCTCCTGGCTTGCTTTAATCCTGCTGCATTCTAGAGATAAATACAACTCTGAGAACATCACACACACATGCACATGCACACACACATGCACATACACACACACACATACTCATACATGCACGCACACACATGCATGCACACAGGCACACATACATACATATATATAATTTTACATATAAACTTTTACAATACATCTATAAACATATAAACATAAATATTACATATATGTTCATATATGTGAGTTTTATATTTGTCCTATACTGGCATATCTAGGAGTGAAGATGACAGGTTGTATTGGGCATATTCATAATTTCCAGAAGTCCATGAGTGAGTTTCAGCATGCATATATATTATCATTTAAATTCTCGGTATCTTATCAATCAAAGCCACCTACTCAAGTTCTATAGACTATAAAGGCAAAAGATAAAATTTCTCAGTTTAAGATCTTCCATGAGGTTTATTGATAGGTTTATATATAAATGAAAAATAAATAATAAGATACTTTTAAATTTTAATATGGAGCTTTTATGTATATTAATCTATAGATTGAGAAGAAATTCATAGATTGTTTTCATAATGCTTCCTGCTTTTCTTCACTAAATATATTTCATTTGTAATGTACACTATAATGTTTTCTGAAACCATGACTCTTATGTTTTCTATTTAAATTGCATTTTAAAATATATATTGATTTGCACATAAAACAAGAATAATGATCTAGGTTTCAATAATCATCTAAAACTTTTTTGTTTGTTTGTTGGTTTTGGTTTTGGTTTTGGTTTTGGTTTTGGTTTTGGTTTTGGTTTTGGTTTTTCGAGACAGGGTTTCTCTGTATAGCCTTGGCTGTCCTGGAACTCACTCGGTAGACCAGGCTGGCCTCGAACTCAGAAATCCACCTGCCTTTGCCTCCCAAATACTGGGATTAAAGGCGTGCGCCACCACTGCCCGGCCATCTATAACTTTTAAGAATGTATTTTCTCACAAGTGGATTAAATTTTGACAATCAGTTGATAAATAATTTTTTACTTTTTTAATTTCTGTTTTTTTCTGTAGAACCAAAATTTGTAGGTTCATATATGATTCCTGATAACGAAGACCGAGATGACAACAAAATGTACTTCTTCTTTACTGAGAAGGCGTTGGAAGTGGAGAATAACGCCCACACAATCTACACCCGAGTGGGGCGGCTGTGCGTGGTGAGGCTGGCGTGTCCGTGGCATTATGCTTTACTACCTCAGTTTCCCTCTCTCACCTCCCACTGTATAGCCAGGCATTTGTTACATTGCTTTACACTGTTACCATTTCATCGGTTTCTTTAGGGAGTTTTATACGACACGCTTTGATCATATTGGTCTCCCTACCCTCAACCCACCCACGGTCCACAGCCCTTCCTTATCCACGCGACTCTGTGTTCTCTCGTAGGCTTCTACTAGAAGTATATGATATCTTGTAATAGTCTCTAGACTTTCCTAACTTGGTATTTACCAAACCAAGCTTCCTGTGCTATATCCACAATAGCTTTACTACTAATGAAAGTTTCACTGTAAAAGTGGCTGAACGTTGATGTGTTTTCTTATTTTCAAAGCCGTGCTAAACAGTAGTCTAAAATTAGCATTTCATCCCAAATAAAATCTGTTTCTATTTTTAAAAATACTCTATGTATTTGCTAGTTTGCTTGTGTTCATATATGTCTCTGTGTATATGACTGCTCATGCATGTTGTAGCACGGCCATAGATGCTAAGATCTGTTCTCACCTGACCCTGTTTGGGTTCCAGGGACTGAATTCAGATCCTCTGGTTTTGTTGTAGGTCCCTTGACCTCCTGCCTCAGCATGTTGGTCCAGTTCCACTGTATTTTTAAATTCAATTTAACCATTTTGTTATTAGGATCCCAATCTTTTGGGGGTGTATATACCTGGGTACAAACCATCAGTTTCTTCGCTCCAGAGTAAACTGTAAAACAAAGCAAACCTTGAAGAAGTACAGTTGCTTTGGCACTTAGTAAGATATTTAATAAAAATAACATATGCATCATGTATAAATACAAACAGATGCAGCTGAGAACAATCTTGATCTCCTAAGTGTAGGAATTACAAATATCAGTCACCTTGACTTGCCTCATAAGCTTTCTTTCCCAAGGGAAGTAAAAGGAATGGTCCATCCAAATTTTTGAGACAGGGTTACTATATCATAAAGCCAGTATTTCATGTAGAAAAGACAACCATATTAATACGTATGATAGTTAGACAACCTATTGAGAGTACTTGAATGAAAGTACTACACTGAGGGGCTGCAGTTGTAGTGTAGCAGTTAAGAGTACTTGCTGCCTTTGAGAGGAGCTCAGTTTACCTCCCAGCACCCACCCCAAACAGTGCATCACCACCTGTGTGACTCCAACCCTGAGGATCAGATGACCTCTCTGGGCTGGAGCACTTTCAAACAAAGTGCTCAGACATGTACATGAACTTAAAATTAAAACGACCTTTGATTTAAAAAGTATTGCACTAACAAGGCAATGCAAGGGAGAAGTGAGAAGGCATGATTTGCTTTCTGAGAATCTGGCTCAGTTTTCCTATGTAAATAAGAAGGGCCACAGCATCTGCTTATTTTGCCATATTAAACCTTGGTTGGTAAATGTCCTTGAAGTCCTCATGTGCCTGTTTTGTTTTTCACAGAATGACATGGGAGGACAGAGAATCCTGGTGAATAAGTGGAGCACATTCCTTAAAGCACGGCTGGTTTGCTCGGTACCAGGAATGAATGGAATTGACACATACTTTGATGAACTAGGTAACAGTTACTGGAGGATCTTTGGTCCACTCTTCTGTGTGCTTGCTTCTCTATAACCAGCCCTCTCTTAGTGCATGCTTCTCTATAACCAGAACCTCTCTTAGTGCATGCTTCTCTATAACCACCCCTCTTTTAGGCATAGGCGAAAAATATGTTTTCCTATGGTATTTGCACTCTGTACCAAAGGCACATTTCTATCTATTCATTTTGATCCTGTCACCTCCTAGGGCAGAATTGTTGCAGGACAGAGACTCCTCTCTCTTCTGTAGAGGAGCACTGTTGGGTCCTTCTCTGTCATTCTGCTTCAGTCACCCAGAGGAGAGCAACAATTCATTGTTCTATCCCGATCACAGCTGTCGAATGGGAAATTGGATCTTAAAATCTCCAGTCTGAACTATTTTATGTAAATATGTTTTCTTTGCATGAGTAGAAGGTTAAAAACAAATGATGCAATGGGTTTTCACTCTTCAGAGGATGTTTTTTTACTGCCTACGAGAGATCCTAAGAATCCAGTGATATTTGGACTGTTTAATACTACCAGGTGAGAAATTTATAGTCAATAAAACACTATGGATTTGTCCCACCGCTGTTTATTTCATGATGTACATTACTCAGAAACACTGCTGACCCCGTTGTCATTCTCATCTTCTGCACGCTGTAAGTGTCCTGCCTCTCCCCCCCCCCGCCCCCAGCTGTCCGTCTTTCAGCTTCAGAGCCACAATCTCAGTCTAAACCTTTTTGTTTTGTTTTTTGCATCCCAGCATCCTCATGCAGGCACACTCCCAAGCCCTTTAATTACCCAAGGGCAAGCATCTGACACGTTTTATTGATCAGGTTGTGAGGTTACTTGTATGCTCTCAAGTCTAGTGTAATTCTTTAATTTACTTCTCAGATGAAAATTTCTAATCTATTTATGCTTTCAAAGTACTCCAGTAACTGCCAGCTTTAGTTTGGGGGTATTATCTCTTATTTTTCCAGTGGCCAATAATACTTTGACAGGTCAGAGCATTTACATTGGCAGCTCTCAGCTTTAGGTCTTTTATCTACTCTTACTGTTGGAAGTGACTCTCCTTTCCAACTTCAGTTTATATCAGTGCTTGATATGTAAAAGTAACTTTTATTTACCTGATGGAATTGTCGTCTCTGAGGCTTACTGCTTTCGTCTGTTAACGTAGGACTGGTCCTAGAAGCTTCCAGCCTCTATACAGTCTTATCTAGACCTAGAATGTTTTCAGCCTCTAAGACTCCCTGTTGGATAAACTCACCCATTCCTAGTTCTTTCTGGTTTCTGGTTGGCTGATTAAACTCAGCTGTTCTTGCTTCCTCTCCAAGATGACCGATTCAATCTGGCTTGCTCTCTCTCAGTTTCTTGCTGAATTACTCTCCTTGGCCCTCACAGTAACTTTGGCAATCTGTTCTAATCTTCGTGCTCCTTCTTCATTCTCTGGTTTGTTCTGTCTTCACCTGTGTCTAGCTTGTTTTCTCTCTACAACCTATATCTATACAACCGCTCTCTCTCTCTCTCTCTCTCTCTCTCTCTCTCTCTCTCTCTCTCTCTCTCTCTCTCTGTCTCTCTCTCTCTCTCTCTCTTTTTCTCCCCCCCCTCTCAGCTGCTCTCTAAGTACCCTGTCTTTCTTTCTGTTCTCATGAGAGTTGGGCATATCCTATTCTGGGAAATCTTCCTGTGATTTGTGACTTTGTCTGCCACTCAATTAGACATCACTTTCAAACTTGGGTGCAAACTACAAGATAACTTTACCTTCATTGTTTGGGATAAAATGTGTGTACTAAGGCTGAGCCACACCACAGCTAGAAATAGTTTTGTTTTTTTTTTTCCAGCAAACAACACAATCTCAGGTTCACAGTGTAATCAAATATCCCACAACACTAATACTTGCTACCCGTGTCCAAGAAGTGCTCCTGAGTCCTCAGTCAGGAACATCCTCACACCTTTGTTCTTGTCTTCTTCTAATATAAACTCATACTGAATAAACCTTTGTCATTTGCTCTCTGTCTGAAATGCAGTGCTCAAGTTTAAAGCTTATAGATATGTTACGCTTCTCCTTTTCATTTTTGAATTTTATATATCTATGGAAGAGTACTATAAAGTACAATATCACTTATATTCATACGTGAAATAAGAAATACTCATAGAATGGATTTCAGTTGCAAGGTATATACCCAACTTCTTGAATGTCTTTTGAAAGGAAAATGGTAACACCAAGAAAATACTCAGTATTTCAGTTGAGTACTCAATCACCAGTGAATTAACTATAAATTGCAATATGACCCTGAACCTGGTGCTTACTTGGGGTCTTTCCACAATTTTGCTTAGGTTTGAAGTAGGTGATTTTTTAATGATCACTTTGAATGGAAAAGATCGAGAAGCTCTTTGAACAATATTCTCACTGTAACAAGAACTTTTCTTCCATAGACTAATATGGAAAATAGTTCTTACTCTTAACTATACTTTGATGTAAATTTTAAAAGTTAACATATATTGCTAGTCAACACAACACAAAGGCAGCCCCTTTTACTTCATTTTTCTTATGCCAGCAAATATTTCTTTGCATGATAAGTCTTAAATGATAAACTCTATGAAACAACCTGTATATTTTCCATTGGTTAAAATCATCAGTTTAAAAGCAAATCTCCAAAATGATAGCATATTGGATCATTCAGAGAAATCAAAGCCATGATTTCCTTCCATGATTTCAACTTTGTTCAATTTATATATAAATCTGAGAGGGGAAAAAAGCTCCCAGCTGTACCTGCCATGGAGGTTGATATTTGTAGACTGGTGATCAAAGGTTTATTGCCACTTCAGCTGAGACTGTCTAGTTTTTGCCAGTATCACAGGCATTTCCAATTGCTTCAAGGTGTGTTATAAAATGTGTGAATTGATGTCCTAAGACAGTAACATGACTGCTGTTCTACAGCTGGCCCAGGGTGCAGGAAATACATTTGCACAGAGTTTACATTTACTAAAGCTCCTTCACAAACATCATTTATTTTAATTCACATAATGTGGAGGCTGCAGAGTGGTTATATTTCTTTCAAACGATAGCTCTCTGTTCAAGTAATACAGCACTAACTTTTTACTAAATGTGATTCCAGATGCTTGTAATGACTCCTATTAAATGATGATCTTATTCCTCTGAAAGTAGAACTTCTTTCCATTTTAAGACGCATTGATCTCTGCTGCATGTGCATATTACGTCTCTGAGTTTTATATAATCTTTCCATAACTGAACAACACAGTGACCTATTTACAAAACCCTGTCCTGAAAAGTAGCACAAAGGCCACCAGGAAAATCTAGTAAAATACAAACAAATTTGTAGTAAAATTAACAGCATGGTGATTAAGAGAACACTGTCTACATTCAAGATGTAACAACTAGAAATTCTTTCTTTAAATGACAAATTCAAATTGCTAATAATCTTTAAAAAGACATTAAAAGGGAGGCTAGAAAGATGGCTTATCAGGAAAAGAACTTGCTTTCAAGCCTAGCAACCTGAGTTTGATCTGTAGAGCACACGTGGTTGAAGGGGAAAGTTGAGTCTTGAAAAATGTCATCTGTTCTGCATATACACTGTAGCTCATGCCATTCCCAAAGAAATGTGTGTGTGTGTGTGTGTGTGTGTGTGTGAGAGAGAGAGAGAGAGAGAGAGAGAGAGAGAGAGAGAGAGAGAGAACATGATAATAATTCAAATAAATTAAAGAAACACAATATAGGACTTAACAATTACAAAGTGAAGTTGCACAATTTTATCCTTAAAATGTCATTTACACATTTAGTATGTGGGAAATGAAGGAATGATAAATCTTTCAGTCTTGTTATGTAAAATATTGTTATGTTATGGTTAAGATTTCTAGAATATTCTATGAATGCCTTTTACTCCAAAGACTGAAGTATATTGGTGTATTTGACCAAGTGAATTCTTAATTTCTACTTTTCAGCAATATATTTAGAGGCCATGCTATATGTGTGTACCATATGTCAAGTATCCGGGAAGCCTTTAATGGCCCATATGCACATAAAGAAGGCCCTGAATACCACTGGTCACTGTATGAAGGAAAAGTCCCCTATCCAAGGCCTGGTTCTGTAAGTGTAATCATTTAACATGCTGGTCTTATGTTTGAAGTCTTTGTTTCACTTATTCTTTCTTACTTTGCAGTCAAAGTGCTTAAGAATTTCATATTTATAAGAATGTTCCAATGTAAAGAGCTAATAAAGCATGTTAGGTTTCATGCTAATTATTTAATGCCAAGGACATAACCTTGAGTGGCTACATCTTAGAAGCATTATAAAGTATGTCCCCACTGATATTTCAGTCCAATAGCAACAAATGAATATTCAGTTGTAGGGGTGCTGGTAAGTATGGAAATATTCAGTAAAATGGGGATAGTATAGTTTTCTTCGAGACTTGAGAGGATAATTAGTATTACATGTCACTTTAAAGCAATAAAATCCTTTTTGATTTTAACATTTTATTATTTGTGTTGGCTTCTGTATTCCCCAGGACAGACTTGCTCTTTATATGGTCCATCCTTTGTCTCTGCAATCTTACTACGAAAGCTCTAACTATTTATATCAACTTCTGTCCTTTTTACTAGGACATGTCTGAACCTCACAGTGATGAAGATGGTGATGCAGATTTAGATTCTAGATCACATAGGCAGCTAAGTTAGAAAAGGTTTCACCACTGTGTATTTTATGTGAGTCACAGTGTGCAGACATTTAGCTTGTCAAGCAGGTCCACATCTTCACATCAGCCAGCAGCTGGTGAGAGTGGAATCCTACAAACGCATAGAGGAGCCATTTTTGTACAGCCAAGGCTCCAAATGACAGCAAACCTCACCTCCATTAGCAAGTGTAAACCTTTATCACCATAATCACCCTCACTGACTTAAAATTATGACTTCCAGTAAGACATAAAGTATATTTTATTTCACTCTATTGCTTGAAATTGCAATTTAAATGGGGAACCCCAGACCTGTGGCTTAAGCTGAAAATGCTTCTTGAAACCACATGGCTGTAGAAGAGTTGGAGGAAATGATTGGTTGTTGAACTTCTTCCAAGGTAGACCAAAATGTTTCCAATAACGTATTGTGCAAGTGCAAGCAAGTGTACAATCCATGCCAAATTCAGGCATACGGACTGAGTTTTTAAAAACAAACAATTATAAATGCCCCCTTTATGGAACCTTGTTACTTAACTACTGCATTTATACATTAAATTAGAAAAAAAACCAAGATATTCTTGTGCCATGTTGATTCTGGAGGAACACATGTGAAAGTGAGAAGCCATTGTTAGCAAGCAAAGATCAGCAGGACTATTCCAAGCAGTATTGCCTCCTGATGCTCTGGAGTTGTGTGTTTTAGCAAGGCAACATGTAAGAGCAAGTAACTGTGGTATCTTTCATCAGTTTCAAATACGTATGAAATAATACAAAATTACACAGATTTTATCAGAACATGACAAAGAGTCTGTCTTCTTAATTACTGATGATGGAATTGAAATAATTCTGTACTAAAATGCTACAATTATTCAGTTAGAAAGGAGAAATATCACTACATTACCACAATGGTTTCAGTAATGAAACCATTTTGTACCCCATTATGGTCAATTTATTCATTCATTCATTTATTTTTTAAGGCAAAGTCTCACTTTGTAGCCCAGGCTGACTTTAGATATGGGATCCTCCACCCCTCAACTATCCAGAGGTGGTATACACCTTGCTAAGCTGTGATCCTGTTATGTATCTTTAAAACTTTAATCATTTATTACCAAAAGTCGTGGTTTTTATTTTATTTTTTGATGAATGGTGGGTCCTCCCTTATTCCTTTCCTCTTTTCCTTTTTCTTTCCTTCTCTTTTTCTCTTTTCTACCCTCTTTCCCTTCTCTTTTCTTTTCCTTTTATTTTTTGTGCAACATTCTGTTGAATTCAGAGCTACACGTATTCAAACGCTCTACCAATAAACTATACCAACAGTGAATGATGCACTCTTCAGTCTATGATTTCAAATAAGGAACAAAATTTAAAACCATGAAAAACATTTTGCTCATTTTTCCATTCTATGGAACTCAATGTTCTCCGCATCTTTTCAATGGTGCATTTTAGAGATAATTCAGGTATCTTTTGAAAATTTTAAGACTGAATCCATTTCAGCAACCAAAAACGTAGAGCTACTGTGTACAACTGAGTGTACTGATCACTGCATGAGCTTCTTTGATGTTTGTAATTCTTGTTGGTAGTGGTCAACGTTTGCTCTTTAGATGTAAGAGAAAAAGAATGAATTAACCCATGTGCATTTCAGTGTGCTAGCAAAGTGAACGGAGGCAAGTATGGAACCACCAAAGACTACCCTGATGATGCCATCCGATTTGCAAGAATGCACCCACTAATGTATCAGCCCATAAAACCTGTTCATAAAAAACCAATACTGGTAAAAACGGATGGAAAATACAACCTGAGGCAACTAGCAGTGGATCGAGTGGAAGCAGAGGACGGCCAATATGATGTTTTATTTATTGGGACAGGTAAGGTCCTAAGAAAGCATTGATGCATTGCAACTCACCCTCAGATAGCATGTACTAATTGGCACATGTCATGCTGTTCCACTGATAAAGATGAAATGCCTAAATGAACTCATACCTTCGACTAACACCATCACATTAAGTCTTATTTATGGGAAGGAGCTTGCAAATTGTTGAGTTCTGAGGAACACAATCTGCATGGGTGCCTCAGCTTTAAAATCCTCTTCTCCGTGCACAGCACTGTACTGGACACAGCAATGACCTTAAGATTTCTTAAGTACTCTGCTCTGTGAGGTGTCAGATCTCACATACATAGGTCTTGGAATTCAGCCCTGTGATAATGGATTTGCCTAGTATATGGTATACACTCTGTGTTCAACACTGTGAATACAAACGTGTATGACCCATTCTTCCCATGTGGACGCTTGAGGAGAGTATCAACTTGCCTGATGCATCACTAGAGAAACTTCTGAAATATGAGAGAGTTTAATTTCTGAATCTATGATTTTGGTTTTTTATTGACCTACCTAATTATTTGAAAAAATATGTATATTATTTAAAATTTTGGTGAGGTGTGCAAAAATTGATATTTGCTAATTAAGGTTATTGATGTATAAGTAGTCACATGATTTTAACTGCTTATGTTTTTTGTGCAATCATATTTTCAGTTCTCTTTGTAGTTTGAGTCCTTGGTCTCTTCACGTTGATTATTCCTAGATTTGCTTTTTCACAGATACAGGAATTGTGCTGAAAGTAATCACAATTTACAACCAAGAAACAGAGGGGATGGAGGAAGTCATTCTAGAGGAACTTCAAATATTCAAGGTAATATAATCAGCGATAAGGCCAAGATTCAGATAGCACGCACAATCAAAGCCGAAAACAAAGAGAAAGCAGTCACACTGGTTTCAGGAGGTTTTCTCTGGTGTGTTTTGAATGCAGAGAAAGTTGAAGTGAAGGATAACTTAAAATCTAGTGCTTCTCCCTCACAGTCAGAATGTTCAAAAGTGCCAATATTCATGTAATAGAAAGACATGTCAATATCCAACCACTGTTCTAAGGGCACACTTATAGCACATGTGGATTCCAGAGCAACTACTGAAGACTCACATTTTGCACAAACATATTATTAACATTGTTGCTAAGTGACATATTTCAAATAGTGCACACTGTGGCAGAAGGAGCATGCTATGTTTAACTGTAATATGTTAATTACACAAAAAAGTCACCAAGAAATAGAAATTATATGAAAAGAATAAAACAAATTTTTGACCATATATGCTTATGTATATGAACTTATAATTAGTAAATATATACTGTAAAGTGTCAGTAATGAAACAGATATCATATTTAAGCCTATACATCAATCCTGAATCTCTTTTCTGCCCAGGAAAATCTTGCAAATTTCTGATCCCAGTGTTTTCATCTGAACAATTCACAGCCTTGTTTTATGTGTGTTTCTGTTCGAAGGAACATAATCTACATCACCGATGGCATAGTGCTGAGCTCACCATCAATGACATTATAAGTCATGGTTGAATGAAGCTTCAGTCATACATAACTGCACATTGTATCACATGTGCATTATAGCACAGCTGTTTTGAGTTTTGGAAACACTTCACTGCACACCGGCATCATGCTTGGAACACATTTTAAGCACCAAAATACTACTGAAAAGGTTACTAATGAAGCAAAACAAAACAATACTAACTAGTCTATGAGATGGACATTTTCTTAGACCAGAGACTGAAGGATTTGAAGAGTCACCATACTGATCTAGCTAGGAATGTGTATGTTCTAGACTTCGGCTTTTTTTTTTTTTTTTTTTTTTTTAATGCTGTTTTCCTGTGTTTGTCTGAAAAGAAAAGCACATACTTCAGGTATCAATATTAGGATTACAATCTAATTCAGCAGTTAGACATATTAGCATCTACAAATGATGATGACTAACTACATATGGATATAATGGATTTCCTTTGAAAGAACTGGCTAACGAAGAAAGGCATTTTGTCTTTGCTCTCCTTCAGACTGGCTTTGCCTTTTGTTTCTCCCTGGAATAGCCTCCCTTCTATCTCAACTCCTCCAAACACACTTGCTGGCTTTGCACTGTAGGTGTCTATATAAGATTTAATTTCACATTCGGGACAGTAGCTCTCATTGCCAGGGCACAGGAGTGTATCTTTTTCACAAGAACCCTTTAGGAGCCTTGGTTCCTGGATGAATACATGAATAATGCCCGCCTGTGCAAAGAGTTACATTGTCCAACTGTTACAAAAAATATTTACACACACACTCTCTCTCACACACACACACTCACACACAAATAAATAAAACAAATATAAGGCAAAAACCGATACGGTGGGAGAGGTAGCTCAGCCACAAAAGATGCTTGTTGCCAATACTAAAGTTCTGACTTGGAACCCCACATGGTGGAAGAAAAGACCAGATTGCTAAAGGAAGTCCTGTCACCTCCACACATGCACCACGGTACATGGGCACACACTCAATAAATACATTCAAGGAATAATATAAAAACTAACATAAATAATCAAAGAGTTTCTCTTAAAAATTAATTCTTCAAAGGGTAAATGTTTCCAGAGTGAATTCCATCTGTCTGGCATTTCTCTGCTTGTAGGATTAACATGGATTTCCTTGTGCTCCTTAAAAGGCTTGGCTATTAAGCAGCGTTGTTAAACTAACCTGAAGGCCGCTAATGCTCTACCATAGACTGGCCTTCCTCTATTGTTAGCCTAAGAAAATGAGGTTCCTTATCTTGGTCAAAGAATGTATGGTGACTTACTATGGTCATTCCAATACACACATGCTTCATACAGGTTTCAGTTCAAGTAATTAAGAACCATAAAATTGCCTAGCCATAACAAATATTCTAAAACACAGTTTATTTCTAAAAGTTTAAATACTTTAGTAAAAAGTTTATTTTATTATTCTAAAGATAAATGAGTTTGCGAATAACAAATACTATTCAAAGCAGTTACTATTTACTCCAGAGACAAAGAATAAATTGTATCCACAGTTGTTTCTCATATGCTCAATTGTTCTACTCCACTGGAAAATAATTAAAAGGTGTGTCCTAATCAGGTTGGATTTACATAATGATTTACTAAAGCAAGAGATACAAGCTGCAAGCATAGAACCTCTCATAACTATTTTGACTTCTTGTTAAGCAGCCATTTCTGGATTTACTAAAGATAAATCATTTTGATTCATTTTAGGATCCAGCCCCTATCATTTCTATGGAAATTTCTTCAAAGAGAGTAAGTTGCTTCCATGTCTGAGCATTTTCTGTTTGTTACTTAAAACCAAAGCATTTAAGAATGTCAATGCATTATTTATGTAAGGAAAGAAAGTTGTTCATGATTTTCTATTAGCACTGAAGGAACACAAGGCTATCTCAGGGAATTCTGTAAACTAACTAGGGAACACAGGGGCTATCTCAGGGAAGTCTGTATACTCACCTCCTAAGCTCCTTGTTTCCTATAGCAACAGCTCTATATTGGATCAGCCTCTGCTGTGGCACAAGTCAGATTCCATCACTGTGACATGTATGGCAGCGCTTGCGCTGACTGCTGCCTGGCTCGAGACCCTTACTGTGCCTGGGATGGCATATCCTGCTCCAGGTACTACCCAACAGGTGCACACTCAAAGAGGTAAGCCATTCCTCTGAATGTTTCCCTTGTTCAGGGAAATATATATATATATATATATATATATATATATATATATATATGTAATTTTTCTTTTTGTGCCCATTCAATGAAAATAAGCTTTCCTTTTATTTAAATAAACTACCCTACTTATATTCTGATCATAAAGGTAAGCATTCGTCACATACTATTGGTGCACTACAATGTACACTGACCAGACATGATCATCCTATTTGGAGTTTCTCTTTTTATCTCACTTTGCATTAAATCTCCTCCTACTTCCCTTGCAAGACATAATAAAGTTCAGATAAATTTAAAGCACAGAAATGGCAAACCACCACACTTGAAGGATTCAGAGACTTAAAAAGAAAATAAATAAATAAACCCTAAAACACATCCTGCAGTTTCCCATGTCCCCTCAGGCAGCTGGTCTTCATTTATTTCATTTAGAAAGTGAATATTTTAACTCCTAGGCAAATGCATGACCTGTGTAATTAATGAAATGTGTGATTTAATTCAACACAAATGAAAGGTACCCAGAGACCTCTGAACTCTGATGTCTATAGCTTTATGAAGTCATTGCCATTTGCAAGGAAAAGTAAACTCAAGCTATATTTAAACAGAATTTTAGGCTCACAAAGCTCTTTGAAGGGTATTTTTCCACTCAAGTTATATGAGGTTGTATATGTATTAAAAAATAAATAAGAAAAAATCTTATATAATAAGTAGGCTGCATTTTTTTCATGCAGAATAAATAACACAGAGAACTATGTAAAATTCCCTCAGAAAGAAAATTTGTGTGAATTTCAATTACTTTTGCCATTTAATTTTGGGTTATTTTTCCAAATATATTTTGAATCAAATTGAATCTAAATCAGTATATGTATTCTTTTAGGATCACACAAAAATTTCTCTCCTCTCCTCCTCTCCTCCCCTCCCCTCCCCTCCCCTCCCCTCCCCTCCCCTTCCCTCCCCTCTTCCTCTCTTTCTCCCTCCCTACCTCACTCTGTCTCTCTCTGTCCCTGTCTGTCTGTCTGTCTGTCCCTCTTTCTCTTTCTCTCCCCCCTTCTCTCTCTCTTACACACACACACACACACACACGCACGCACGCACGCACGCACGCACGCACGCACGCACGCACGCACGCACGCACACGCACACGCCATCCAGGAAATTAGCATTCGAAAAAGGATTTAAAGACAAGGTAAAATAAGCCAAAGTGAGCCTTCCAAAGAAGTGTGGGCAAAATTAATTTACCAACTGTACGAAGTACAGGAGCGACTCATTTCCTTACAAAGGCTTGTAGGTATTCCAACTCATTCCTGGAGAATACAGCTGCGATAGCGATAGCGCTTTAAATGATGAGGATCCTTTGTTGACCTACTGCAGGTGCAGCATCCTGCAGGGTTGGCTTGGCATATGCAGAAACAATGCAAGACCTTTGTTACAGGAAACCAAAGCCTCAGGCATGCTGGGAGTGGGGCCACAAACAGAACTGGTCAGCTCTCCTCTGAGCACTTTGGGTACTTGACCAAATGCAGTATACAGGATGTTTTATTGCATTCTCTCTAGAGCTGAGCACACTCTTACAAAAGAGTCTGTGAAGGTTCTGGTTGAAGCAGATTAATTATGCAAAGTCATGGGGAGCTCAGCCGGCCACGCAGGTCCCTGATCCAGGAGGGAATGAGACACTAGGACTCATCTGAAGGATTGCTTTAAACTCGTGGGTTTTTAACATTATTGATTAATTTTACATTGAACTGACACCAAATACAGAGATTTATAAGCTATAATAAGATGTTGCCACATATGTATATGCTGTGTAATGAATTAATCAAGGCAAATACACTTATCTCATTAAAGATTTATCATTTAAAATCCTCTTTTTAAACTTTTAAAATCAAGGTGTGTCTATGGACAGAGGCCATCCAATGTTTCTCTAAATTTCTTTATTGTCTATCTTGAGTCATACCACAACAAGTATTTTGCAAGTATGATCATTTTTTGATGCATCGTCATTGGCAATCATAAAAATGTTTGTAAGCCTGGCACCAATTACTTATGAGTTGCCCACAAGATGTTGAGTTTTAACTCAGCAATTTCCAGGGCTAGTACGTCTTCACTTGCTGTACAGCTTTTAAAAGTACGAAACCACATGGTTGGTAATATTTATAAAACTAGGTTAAAAGAGTAACTTAGAAAAGGTTAGATAAATGTACAAAATATCAGACAGGGAATAGAAGCAAAGGCTAATATGCAGAGTGTGGAGCCTTGCTTTTAAATGAATTAACTCAGGTCACGGTAGTACTAGAGATCTTTCACTGTGTCAGATTCCTTTCAGCCTCCACTCACTCCTGAAGGAAAAGATTTTGGGTAAGTTCCAGCATACGGAGTTTGCTTTTATAGGATCATGTCTGCCTCAGACCCGAATAGAAGCTGGAAGAGAAAACAGGTCATTTACATAAACATTTTTTTCCTGCTCACAGAGTGAAAATGAGTCAATAGGGAAATACTCTGTTTCACAGTCTGGCCACTTCTTTAAATGGTCTTCCAAAACACACTATAATCGACGGAGTTGGCTTCTTTCCTCCCCCTGGCTCTCCTTTTGTCTATTTCCATTGTCGTCTTTAAAAATTTCTAAGAAGTAAAGGATATAAGAAAAATATGCAGCCTTAAAGAATACTAGGCTCCTTTGAGTAAACATTCTTCTTGTTTTGATAATAACACAGGTTTTATCTGAACCTGGCACAAAGGACAATTATATTGGGGCACTATAATAGGAACTGAAAGCTCTCGGGAAGATGTAACCTTTTCATAAACGCATGTTTCCAATTATTTTGAACAAATTTTTGAATTATTTATATACCATTCAAATATCTAGAATGATCTAGAATGCTGTTTCTATTATCCTCAAATGGCTAGTATAAATGCCTCAAGAAAACATCATGTTTGCAATATGGAAACTATTTCCTTCTTTGCTCTTTTTTATATTTATTTATTTATTTTTATATGAGTACATTGTAGCTATCTTCAAGATGGTTGTGAGCCACCATGTGGTTGCTGGGAATTGAACTTAGGACCTCTGGAAGAACAGCCAGTGCTCTTAACCATTGAGCCATCTCTCCAGCCTTTCTTTGCTCTTTTCAATCCCCTCTTGATTGCAGGGGGGTGGGGGTGGGGTGGGGTGAATCCTCCTGCAATCACCATTGTGCAGCAGAGCAAAGCCATGATCCTGTAAGAGAGGAAGCATTTCTGACAGTTAAAGTCACACCTTAACTGGCATCAGTTGTGATTAACTGTCAATACTAGTATTTAAAAAAAAAAAAAAATCCCTGAAACTTCCTAATTTTGCTTTCATTATAAGTTTTTGTTCAGTCTAGCTCAATGCAATGATACATGTGGGCTTTAATTTTGTAAAATTCTGGGTCTTTTGGTCATGTTTTCTGATCGGCAATCCATTTTAAACAAAATGAAAACAAGTATTCTTCTGTATGTAGAAAATAACCCTGAAATTTGATTGATAATATCTTCAGCTTTTGCCTTTTCCCATATGAGAAAAACTCTCCTTCACTGATAGGCATTCCATTGGCGATGTTCTTAAAGACAGTGAAGAGATTTAAGAACAGTAACAATGAAAATTTGAGACTCTAATACATTAAAATAGTTGGATTCAAACAACCTTTCCCTCCTTGTGCTTCATCATATGTAAGAGCTTTATTATAATTTCTACTCAAATAAATATTCCTATTGGAACTATCTGCACACACCCCTTGTCATCTCTTTGCAAACTAAAAGTTTCTTGTTGAACTAAATATTTGACAATGTAACTAGAAATGTAATAAATTACTATTTGAGGATTTGGAATTCAAACTTATGTAAACATTTAAAGAAGAGTGTTGTATGGATTTGTTAATCATCAAAACTATTCCATAGAAATAAAAGTATGAAGTTTGGATTTTATGCTAGTTTTATGTAACAAATAATTTTTTTTTCTGACAACAGAATTTTGATGGAATCTTCAATGTGGTTGGCTTTATTCTGAAACACAGGAAATTGAAATCTCAGAATCTCCTAAATTTTCTTTCTTCCAGGAGGTTCCGCAGGCAGGATGTTCGGCACGGCAATGCGGCCCAGCAGTGCTTTGGACAGCAATTTGTTGGTAATTCTTAGAAAATTCAATTGTTATGATTTACCCAGTATATTCTGAAGATGGACTGTACATTTCTGTAAATGGGTTGTTTTCCTGAAACACTGTCACTGGATGTATCTGTTTCTCTCCCATACATTTAAAATAAGTGTATGGTTTTATACAGAACTAGCAAAATTGGCTCCAGATAGAACCATTAAGACAATCTGATATTACAGAGTAAGATTGAAGAATGTTAGGACCAGAAAGCAGCGTGCCAGTGACTGATGGCAGTGACTCTCTGGACTTAGCTCTATGTAGCCTTGTCTGTCCTGGAACTCATTCTGTAGACCAGGCTTGTCTTGAACTCAGACTCCACCAGTCTCTGCCTCTCTGAGTCCTGGGATTAAAGGCCTGTTCCACTACCACCCAGCTCATATATATATATATATTTTTTACTATGTATGATGTAACTCATGTATCATCTTTAGAAAAAATGAAAACTTTACTATTCTGCTACAGCAGAGTAATTTTAGAACTGATATTAGCTGTCCTCAGATTTATGCAAAAATGAGAAAGTTAAACAAAACAGGAAAACTGATTTTTTGAGTCATGTCTCATTGGGTGACACCATGCTGTGCTTTAAGTTACTGGGCTCAATGAGAAGCCCAGGACGATGGGTGCCGTCACTGGGAGCCAACAGTGCTTAGCCCATGTTTAGAACTTTCAGACCAGATTTTATTTTATTTTATTTTATTTTATTTTATTTTATTTTATTTTATTTTATTGTATTGTATTGTATCCAAGCAGACTTGGGATTCAGTGCAGGAACTCTAGCTTCTAGGAGTATGAGCAAGAGAAAGTATGGCAGTAATCTCAGGATGTTTAGAAGCCAGGTTTGAATGTGAGGG